>NW_027437185.1:502500-772500 GCF_033239565.1 Halichoeres trimaculatus
TGAGTACAACTATTTACAACTACTAACAGACTATCTACACAATTATATCCATATAATTACACAAACAACTTACAACTACAAAACTATTCAAACTAATAAACTTTTAACTATAACATTTTAATTCTGGACCTAGGGATAACCCGGCCTCCCCTCCTAGCTGGTGCATGTTTGAGATGGTCAGCAATGTGTTGTTTAATGCCCCCCCAGTGGCGCTGGCCTGAGCCTTCATGACAGCTGTTAGAGGAAAAATAAAAGTGTGCATACTCATCGTTTCTCTGTCACAAAGACACAGAACATGTTAGGCCAAATTGAAAGGATTGAAAGATTGACTGTTTTTTGTTAACATGAAATACTCAGTGATCCTACCTCACAGCCTGGTAGCATTTTGTTTTTCCAAGGCCATCTTTTCGTGTCTTCCCTTCCCTCTCTAAGATTGAACTTTGTCATCAAGCCATTGGTAAGAAGCCTAAAATTGGACTGTAAACATGTGAGTGATACACTGGGTATTTTAATTTAATATGGATAAAATAAGATAAATCAAAAAGCCATGGCAAAAAAAAAAAACAAGAAGAGCCAACCTCAGCTCATCGTGTGTTACAAACTGTCCCAAAATTGTGTTGAAACATACCTGTTAAGAACTTTGTGGACACAGTCCTTTGTGTCCCTCTCCCCAATCCTTGACAGGTGCAGGACCTGGAAAAAGTGAGAAGTCTATTTTTGAAATTTTGGGATACCAAAAACAACATTAGAATGAGTAGAGGGGTTTTCATTCATATTCTAACTCATCTTTTCTAATCTTATAGAATTCACGAGGGCATTAAAAGCCTCTTCATCACTGAGACGCTGTTCTTTTCTTTGGAAGTCCTCCATAGTCTCCATCATCTCCACCCTGGCTAAGGTAGCGGAGAACAAAGCCAATTCGCCCCGTCCAATTCGCCGAACCTCACTTCTGATGTCAATCAGAAGGTTCAGCACCCTCCTCTGATAGGAGGTAAACCAAAAATATTAGTCCGTAGTAGTCTGTCTGTTTTTCCTCAGTTCAGTTTTAGTCCAAAGGCTAGAAATATGTAAAATGTTCCCATCAGTTTACTTGGCCCCAACATGTACTCAGAATCTACCTCCTGTTGGTGAACTAATGATGATGCATGTGGTTAAGAACTTGACTAACTTTGAGAAACAAACACTTCGATAAACTGACTTTTAGAACTCGCCATGTCTTGAGCTCTCGCTGCTCCGCTCCTCGTGTCTCCCCTGGGCCAATCGTGAGCCACTAGGAGATCTGCTTCTGGACCCAGGCCACTTCACACAGAACAAGAAAAACCACTGATGTCTCCAAAATTTGCCCAATGACATGCTTCCTCTGTTAATGTTTCAACAGCCCTACACACAGACTTACTCAAACTATGGACCATACATATTTGATCTGAAGACCAAATGGCAGAAATTAGTTGATACAATATGCTGTGCCATAACCTAACACTGTACCTAGAGCGATGAGCATGCCTGGTTTGAGGTACAGCCTTGCTTGAGCCTAGAAATAGAGAATGTTTTAGACTCTAAATATTAATGTTCCTAAAAAAAAAAGGGTGGCATTTTTTCTTTGCTCTATCCGACGGGAGAAGTCGGGGGGAAAAAGAATACATTAAAAAAAATCTGATCATCAGTTCATGTATACGCACTGCGTTTAGACGTAATTTTTTCAGGGCAGTTGCACCGGGCTTGCATGTTGAGAAGATCCTGATAAATGGTTATTCTCAGATGAAAAACTTGTTATTTTAAATAAAGGTGTCAGTTCAGAGTGGCTGCACACTTACTGGGTGTTGCCTTCTCTGTGCCACGCTCCATTGGCCGTGGAAAGTCTGGAAGTTTGGAAGAGCCATTACTGTTAGTGCATCTATGCTTACTGGACGCAGACTTTGCTTGCATGTTTAGAGGATCCTGATGAAGGATTAATTTCAGATTAAAAACGTATTTTCCTCGCGGGGGGTCCGCCATATTAAGGGCCCAAACTGATCTGTAGGGGGGAGTAGTGGGCTATAAAACCCTCCACAAGTGAGTCTGCACAGATGCCGACCATAGACTGCGCAAAACATGGACGTAGCCTCCGCGACATCACCCGTGTGTTCCTAAAGCTGTAAAATTAAGTCAATCCATGGACACAGCCACATTCGCTATGACGCTGGCTGTGAGTTTTTCTTTGAGCAGCTACAGGGCTCCCGGCCATCACGTGACCTGAGCTGTGTCTCTGATTGGAAAAACAAATGATCCTAATTACTTCTTTACAGCAGTGATAGAGAAAAATTCACCCCCCAGTCCAGTGTGTGCTGGTAGAGAAATCAGTGTTTCAGACCCAAGCTGTTTTTGAACCAGGCTGTAAATGTGATTTTAATGCTGTAAAAGTCTGTTTCTTTGGTTGGGTGTGGACGTGACTTCCAGTCTTTCTGCAGCCAGACTCAAGAGGATTCTCGACGAGCCATGTGTCAGCCATGGAGGAAGCAACAGACAAATGTAAGTCACAGTTGGTGTTTATTTGAGTAAGTGTTATACTTTTACAGGGACTGTCACAAAAACCAAAAAAAATTGATTCAAGCAAGAGTGAAACATGAAAAGCTCTTTAATAAAAAACTAAATGCAGACAAAGAAGTGTGGGAGGAAGTCTCTTTTGTCTTTTGTTTATTTTATATCCTTTTTTTCTTTGTATATCTGAAGGCTCAGGCCTGCTGTGGATTGAGTGTAATGAGGCTGCCACCTCATGCTGTTTCTCTTATCAAGCCTATGAATAGTGGTCACAAGTCTCAAATACTCGCTTTTCAGTTGATGGTTTATCAAGGCCAGAACTGCCAAGATGCTGCTGTGTAGCCATGGCAACATCCACTTATGGTTTCCACATGAGAGAGGGAAGTTTCTGTCCCAAAGCTGTATTTATACCCGACACCTTGATGAAGTGAACTTTATTCAGTTGTGAGTGTGCAGTGAGAGTGCACTCCGTCATAGAGGGGGAGTGTGTAGGGGGCGGTTTGGACAGGCCCTTACAGTGGGAGCAGAGCAGTGCAGCGCTGACAAAAATACAAATGTTATTGGGGCTAGTCGCCATAATATGGGACCGATAGGGATGACTTAATAATTTCCTGTTAATGACCTGAAATTATCATATATAGCATGCCCACAGTCTGACAGCAGCACTGCACCTGAAGCTGCTATTTTTATTTACCTTCTTGACAGTGGAGGCACTCTGAGAGTCCAGGCTGCAGTGGAAGGGACCTGACAGTGGAGAACTACAGCCAGCAACTCTTGCTTTCGCTCACATTGCTTCCAAGCAGGAAGAGGTGATACGAGTGGTTCATCAGAAAGAGTGCCGTGGTCTGAGCTCCAAGTACGATCAAACACAACATTAGATTCCCCCTGTCGTCAAGGACGGTGTCTGTAAGATACTACAACCCCCCACCCCCACCCCATATGACAAATATTTTCTTGTAGGTACCACTGTAAAAATTGTACCTTTGGCGTACAACTATGGGACCCCTCTTTCTCTGTGTGTAGAGAAAATTAATGTCACTGACTAAGGACAAAATATCATGGCTCAGAAAGCTGACAGCAAAACAATAAAGGTGCATTTAGAAACATGAAGTGGTTCATTTGAATTTTGAGCAAACTCACTTTTAGTGTGAACTTGCACACCTGCAGTAGCTCTACATGAAATATAGACAGCTCAAAAAACCTCAAGTCTGAAAAACTTTACATTAGCTGCTGTCTCTCAAAGGTCCCCACAACACAAATCCCCCTGATTGGCAAGCCCTCTAGAAATAGTAAAGTTAGAAAAATTTAGAACAATGTGGGAGCAGTTATTACCGCCTTTATCATCACCATCACCAAAGAAAACCACACAATCATCTTCATCTCTAATGTACACCATTTGGGACACAGCTCTTTACCTTGTTCCTGATATTGAAGTTCAGGTTGCCCAGGTGTTTGGTCTGCTCTATCAGAGCTCCTAAGGGAAGCTGTGGATCCTCCAGCAGGGGGCACTGCTGGACACTTACTACTGCAGCCTTGTAGTTTTTCAGGAATGAGATGTCTCCAGCTCTCAGCTGGTCCTCTGTGGCTCTGACTGAGGACCAGCTGACTGACCAGCTGGCTCTGACTGAAAGAGCTGCTACCTCTTTGCTCAGATCCTCCATCTGCTCCTTCATCCTCTGACTCCTCTGCTCCTCTTCCTCCCTGGATTCTGGAATCTGGATTCCAGTTCCAGATATCCTCTCAGAAGGACAGATGGGAAGAGGTCCACTTCCCTGATAGAGACCGTGTGAGATAGTGGTTCAACAGTTTGATAATAGTGTTCTTCAGAGTACTCTGAGAAAAAATGCATTTATCATCTACACAACATTGTTTCATTAAAATATTCAGAGAGACCTCTGAACAGAAGGGACAAGGACCAAAACCAAGACTGGATGGATGCACAGGCAGAACTGCATCAAAACAAAACGTGATGGTGGTCACGTGATGGCTTTGGGAGAGCCCTGCACCCATCTTATACAGTACGATACAGTTTTCTCCTCCACTGCTGATACAGTAGTTGTAGTTTCTGGACAAATAGAACAATGACAGTGTCCTACTCAGAGGGCAAAAGTGTGGTAGATCAAGAGAACAGGTCACCACCACGTCTACAGTACATAATTAGACAGTGGCATCGATGTGAACATGAAGAAGCTGATGACCAGATTAAGCTTTTACCCAGAGTGGCTGAGGCATTCAAACTAGTGAGACAAAACAATGGTGGCCTCATAGGCGTAGGAACTGGAGGAGCTGGGTGGGACCCCCCCAATATTAGAGACAGGTGCATTTGTCCCCCCAAAAAATTAAACTGCAGAGGAGGAAAATATGTGATAAATAACTCACTTGCTTTTACTTTGAAAGCTCAACACAGCGTTGTGTCACTGGGACGCCCCCTCCCTCATCGTCTCTCTCCCTCTGAGTGTTTGAGAGGCGGGTGACAGCAGTGTGAAGGCAGTAAAACTGGCTGTCAGAAAATCTCGGAATGAGGTAAAACAGCCTGTAGAGAACTTTGCCCTTGGGTGGCTGTCAACAAAATCCACTACTTTGCTAAAACAGTCTTCTTGCAACAAATGAAAAAGGGATAATGACTGACTGGATGAGGTAGAAACGAGGCCGCAAAAACAGCTAACCAGCCCTAGGATGCTGGCCTTTGAGAAGAAAGTTGAACTTCTCACAGACCACACCGATGAGCTTGGAAACACAGTGGTGAAACAACATACAGATCTCTAACACTCCAGAGAACATGGAGGGAACGCTGGCTTCCAAAGTTCCTGGACATTCAAAACCAAATCGGAATCTTATATCTTATCTTAAAGATATTAGCACTGCAACTGGAGAGGGTTTTACTTTCCACCAAGAAGAGCAGACTGGTTTTATATTAAAGATAGACACTCCTGTCACAACATCAGGAGACTCCTGAACATTATTCACCTCTGCCAAACACAAGAAACTGTCACTAGATGCAGACAAGGCTTTGGATGATGTTGAATAGAACTATTTGTTCTATTCTTATCACAAATTAAATCTTGGGGTAAATTGTGTAAAATGGATTTCATCATGATATGACATTTGAAAACACTTACAGACACCAAATCCAATGAATCCAAGTCTCTGACTTAGGGCGTATTCAGACCTGGACTGTTTGGTCCACTTTAAACAGACCAGGGTTCGTTTCCCACGCTGGTGCGGACTTTTCATGCAGGTGTGAATAGACACAAACCAACCCTGGTGCGGACCAAACAACCGGACCTAGACCCACTTTTTGAGGTGGTCTCGGTCCGCTTCCAAACAAACTCTGGGGTGGTTCGTGGTTCTCCAGTGCAGGTCTGAATACAAACCAAGGTCCATCTGAACTAACTACAGGATACATGCTCCTTTTGGGCCTATAGAGCCACTGTAACCTAACCGTCTTTGGTTCATACCTGATCCTCCGTCTTCTGTTTAGCCACGCTGTTGCTAGCATGTTGTGGGTCAGGACACACAGAGCATAGCGCCTCCTTGCTGCGATCATTCGTCTTTGCTGTTCCAAAATTGTAAACAGTGTTGTTAAGCCTGCTTTGAAGGAGCTGCTCTTGAAACTGAAAATGATTTAGCAGCTCTAATAAGAGCACAAACACACATGTTTACCTCCATTTCCAGGTCTGTACTCTGTGTGCCGCCCTTTGTCAGTGCTGTCCAATGAGAGCACTGATCGTCACACACGTGGATGTGTTTACAGAATAAAGTCCACTTGCAAAAAGTACAATCTGAATACGAACCGCACCAAACAAAAAGAATAAGGTCCGCTTTTGGTCCGGACCAAACAAGTGGACCAAAGGACTTTTCTGGTCTGAATACAGCCAGAGTGTGTGCCAGTTATAGCTGGCTGAATGTTTGAATCCCTGCTGTGGGGTCAAAACAGGATATGACTTGAAGCTGTCTCAGGTCAGAAAATGGTTACTGGCATGGTTCTTGTCAGTTACCTCCAACATCGAGATCTCTTTGTGGGGGTCCCCTGGAGCTGGACTCCCTTCCTCAGTGGTAATAAGAGCTGCACTGAGCAGGTTCAGGTCCTGTGCATGTTTGTAACCCTGCACCCCCTGGAGAGCTGGAAATAACTACTCACCTGCATCAGGGTTGAGACACTGTCACCTAGTGTGGCCTGGAGTGAAACAGCCAGCATGTTGACATGCTGCTGAGGGGCCCCTTTAGTCCGTGTTCATGCTCCTGCTTGTGTTAGGCTTCCCAAACTTAATAACAAGGTCGGTCAGCCAGCAAGACCCTGCAGTCCTCCACGTGTCTGTCTCACAGAGGCTGCTGCTCACTTTCAAGGTGGCCAATACAGTCGCTGTGTGTGTGTGTGTGTGTGTGTGTGTGTGTGTGTGTGTGTGTGTGTGTGTGTGTGTGTGTGTGTGTGTGTGTGTGTGTGTGTGTGTGTGTGTGTGTGTGTTTCAGTCTGTGGGTGAATTAATAGTGTGGGTGAGGGGTTATTCAACCTGAGAGTGCAAGCTGTAATTTAAAACAACTAGAGCAAATCTCTCTCTCTCTCTCTCTCTCTCTCTCTCTCTCTCTCTTTATTACACACACTAGCAGGCATCTGATTGGTGGAGATTACTAAAACATCCTGCCTGTCTCAGCAGCACCCTGCCTACCCCATGACAGGGCTAGTGTGTGTTCATGTTTGTAAGTGTGTGTAGTTGGGGGTCAGTCATGCTCCATCACACAAAGTGACCACAGGGAGTTTGTCCCCCCCGTTCCTCCATTTTCATTCGCTTTTCCTCCTCAATGAATCGTCTCTTCTTCTTCCGTCTCCTTCCTCTGCCGTCTCATTCCTCTCTCTCAGGAACAAAGAGCAACAAAGACTCCACAATCCTTCGGATGTTTTTTATGGGTTTAGGGGTTGGGGATGGGACATTTCAAGCTTGATGTAGCTGTATGATCACTAACGTAAACTACTGATGGAGTGTCAAACATCTCACTTTCTGTATATCTTGTTACGGTCTTGGATTTTGGTTGTTTCTTTCTGTCTCTGTCTTCTCAGTGTTGTGCATCAGGAGGTGTGGCAGCAGGTTTTCCCCTGTCCCCTCTGAGGCAGCAGCTGTGACACACCTGTCTCCCATCACCTTAATCGACCTTCTCTGTACAGCTCTGGTCAAGACCTCATCCTCTGCCAGATGATTCTGTCTCATTTGGTCAGTGACTGTGATTTTCTGCAGGGCTTTCAGTCCCAAGGCTTTTCTGGTCTTTTTGTTTTGAACTTTGGTTCAGTGCTAACTGTGCTAACTGTTTTTTTTCTCTGGTTTTTGCAGTCTTTTTCCTGCTGCACCTTCGGCCATTTTGTTTCCTGCCCACCAGTCTGCCTGCTGCTTCCTTTTTTGCCACCATCTTGTTTTTTCTTCCTGGATTTATTACAACTCCAGACTGTTTCTTTGGTTTGCTTCTTGGCTCCTGCTCTAGCGGTCCCCTGGTTCAGATCCATAACATGTCTTGAAGTGGCAGATTTGAAACTTAAATGAAACATTGGATTAGATGAAAAGCATCCACAGGCAGTTTGTCACCAGGTCACCAACTTTGTGACAATAAAGTGTGTGATGAAGTCTGCGCACCTCAGCTGTCAAGAATATCCTTCATCATAGCAGATGGGGCATCGTTCATAGGCCAGACAAGGAGTGAGGACGAGTAATTCAAAGCACTTCCAGTTCATGGACACAGCTAAAAATTTGGACTGTTAGGGCGTGGTCACACTGGCCATCCAAGCACGATTGCCCCCCGCTGCAGCACTGTTCCCAACTGAAGAGTACAGCCAGCGGTCACACAACTCCAATATGAACCAGACTTTAGCAGGTATCACACACGTATGGCCCGCTTTTGTCATCGGGAAGTGTCTGTTTACATGAAGTGTGATCTCATCAGAGTCAGCACAATGAGACACAGAGAGCACTGCTACAACTTTAGAGACTTTTGGACTTATGGTAGGTCGTTTTGGCCACAGCCCTCTAACACCCTGCTTTGTTTAAAATGATTGAGAAGTGAATCATGCTCAAGCACGGCACGGTTGCGGTCACACTGGCCATTGGACACGTGCTTTAGGGCTGAAGCATGCCAGAGCACAGCACAGTTTGCCAGAGTGAATGCGTCCTCTGTCAGTGTTTTGGATAGGGGAGGGACTCACACACACTGACCATTGAGGAGAACACAACACACTTTACCTCAGATCCTCCAAACCCCTGAAAAGTCGCAAGAATTGACGTCTTTAGAAAATCTTGCCAAAGGGGTCTGAAAAGTCACTAAATGTGGTGACAAAGTCTCCTAGTTGGCAACGCCCAGTCACGTTTTTTCCTCCACTTTCTCACCGCCGTCATCAGAGCTCACACTGAATCTAGTGCTCCGTGACAGCAGAACGCTGCAACGCCACAGGTATACCCTTTAACTCTTCTTTGCTCGTCATGTACACAACACACACATTAAATATTTATCCTCCAAGAATAATTTGATGAATAATTGTAAGTATATTTGTTAGTATATATAACTAGAGTAGGTTGCATGCTTAAGGCAGGCAACTTCTGGCAGTCTAAGTCTGTAACAGTCTCAGTTTACAGAAGAATAACTAAGAGCTGGTCCAGGCCTAATCCAGCTCCAACTGTAAGCTTTATCATCAAAGGAAGATTTAGGTCTGCAGTTAAAAGTGCAGCATGTGTCTGCCTCCCAGACTCTGACCAATAGATGATTAATAAGAAGATCTGATCCAAGGTGATCACTGAAGGCTCCACTTCCCAGACTACTATTAGTAACCGTGACGAACAGGCTGCATGCTGGGAGCTCAGAGATCTGAAGCACTATGAGTTCTCTAAAACTGGATAGTGCATTACCATAAAAAGAGCTGAAGGTTTGAGGGAAGACCATTCTCTCTCTCTCTCTCTCTCTCTCTCTCTCTCTCTCCTGTGTTAGAGTTGACCCCTACATTAAACACCAATCTGTAATCATGGACTAAACTAAGTCATCCATCATCTGCTTGGCTGTGACACAGCTGTAACCTCAGCATAGCTTCAAACACACACACACACACACACACACACACACACACACACACACACACACACACACACACACACACACACACACACACACACACACCAAACCCTGAACCCCTGAAGAATGAAACCTCCTTGCAAAGCAGTAAAGTGGAAATCCAGTTGAACAAAGAATGTAAAGCTGTGTATGTCTGAACGTGTGTGTGTGTGTGTGTGTGTGTGTGTGTGTGTGTGTGTGTGTGTGTGTGTGTGTGTGTGTGTGAGTGTGTGTGTGTGTGTGTGTGTGTGTGTGTGTGTGTGTGTGTGTGTGTGTGTGTGTGTGTGAGAGTGTGTGTGTGTGTGTGTGTGTGTGTGTGTGTGTGTGTGTGTGTGTGTGTGTGTGTGTGTGTGTGTCTGGAAAAGCAACATCTGTCTGATTGCTGTAAAAGTCACCAGCCACCCCCACTGTGTGCCTTTGGTCTTTACTAAACTTCATGCATGCTTAGGGCAGTGCTACTGAAGGGTATTTGGTTCAAGTCTTTGGCCTGGCAGAAAAATGATGCATGTCTTCTCTACAGGACTACATGCAGACTTGACTCTGTGGCCTTCACGTCACCACTCTTCATTTCTCCCTATGAGCTATTGACCGACCACCTATCGATCTCCAAACAGTGTATCTCACAAATCATCTGTATGTCGATCAATAGAGAAATCTCCCGGAAAATTCATATTGAGAAGAGGTGTCTGCTCATTGCTGAACTGCTGAATGGGAGATATTGAATGTTTAGTTGATTAATCGGACTTGTTTGAATTTGGCCATGGAGCGCTCTATTTAAACTGTGGCTGGAGTAAATCAAGATGCTGCCATTTGTGATTGAAATAAGCTGAGCTGAGCACACGCTCTTCAAGGATGAATCAGTGGGCGGGTTTTCTATTTCCACTGGCAGTAATAACTTGTGATAACTGGAGGAGAATCTGACAAACCAAGGTCTCTGTTAGGAAGGATCATTTAGATTAGACTGAGTGGATATGATAGGAGTGTTTTGTTTTGAATCAGGACTGGGGACACTTCCTTCAGCTGTGAAACATCATTTCTGTGTTGAATAGATGGTTAAAACACCTCACTCTACTTCATGTGAAAAGTCTGATTTGAGGAACAGGATGTGCTTCACTTTGTTTGTCCACCTATGGTTTGATGTTAATGAACCAGTTTGACCAATTATGTTTTTATTGAACAGATCAATACAACACAGATTGCCTATGGCCCACCCTTAACCTGGATTGATTTCAGACAGTCTGTACGTGGATTAAATATTGTTTATTTCAAATCTATAAAAGACTAAACTTTTTGCACCTATCCAAGAAGGGAGATATTAAACCTGTTTTTTTCATAAATAATCTGATCATATTAAGGCTTTTTGACCTCATTCTGATAAAACAGTTGTTTAAAATAATAAATCAAAAAATTACTATACCAGAAATAGATCAAGTAATTTGGTCCTATTTTTATGGACAAAGCTTTCAGCACACAAAAAGTGAGCTAGCTCTAAGTTCAGTTTACACCAAAATGAATAAGTTCATGTTCATGGTTAATTAAAAAAAAAATTAAACTTAGTTTAGGGCCCAAAAAATGAACTAGTTGACATTAATTTATTTTGCTCAAAGTTCTCTTTTTCTGTGGAGCCATCCATGTTTTAATCCATGTCCCTTGAGCTCATTTCTAAAATATAAGAACCTCTGTATGCTGTTATAGTGCCACAGACAGAAAAAGGGTCACATACTGTGTGAACTGTCTGCAGGATATGCCATGCTGTATGCCTTTCAGTGTGTCTCAGATTGTGAGATGCTCACTGCCTCAGGAGTGAACTTCATTTACGTTCCCTTTTAATGAGTTATAAACTGAGCGCTGTTTGATGCCTATAGACTGTATAATAAATATAATCTCAAAGTACATCAACATAGTTTCATTTCTCAACTTGATAATACGAGTTTTGTTGTACTGAGCATGTCAGTATGCCACAGACACTGATGTTTTCTCTCTGATCAGTCGGTTTAAGTCATTTAAAATGTCATCATTCACTGTGTAATAGACTGATAAAATCACATTTACAGCAACTTTTAGCCCAATACCAGATTTTATCATTAGTAACATTGGTTACAGCAATTGACATTGTCAGCTGTTGACTGAACTCAGCACACTAAAGGTGGAACTTTTTCAGGCCCACAGATTATGAAATAAGACAACCCAGTCCTTTGTATGAGCTCCGCCTCTCTCTGACAATATTTAGTCTGACACTTATAGAATGAGTAATATATCATATAATGTCATATCATATCATATCATAAATGATTTTAATATATATTGTATCATGTCATGTCAAATCATGACATGATTCAACTACTATCAGATACTATACAATTACTAAGGGGGGGAATATAGTTAATTGTCCTCTGGAGAAAATGTTGGTTGGACTCTGGTGGTGCTCACACTTAAATGCCTCCAACCTGTCCCCAGCTGAGTGTAGTGGTTATCTGAGGGACACATCAGGAGAAAGTTATGCAATAATAAAACAATATCTTAAGAACCACATGCCGTAGACTCACTACAGGCCTTTACGAGTTTGAGATTTTCTTTTGTTTACGTCAGAGAATGTCATCCATTTATTTCTTTTTGATTTTAAAGACAAAAACAAAAAAACAAAACTCTAAAACATTATAGATCAGAACCTCTTGCTGCACAGTGGCTGGTTAGCACTGCTGCCTCACAGCAAGATGGTCACTAGCTTGAATCCTGATTCTGGCAAGAAGTTTGCATGTTAGCCCCATGCATGCGTGGGTTCTCAGAGTGCTCCTCCCACAGTCCAAACACATGCTCACTAGGTTAACTGGTGATTCTGAATTGCCTGTAGGTGTGGTTGTGTGTCTGTGTGCATCAGCTCTGTGATTGGCTGGCGACTAGTCCAGGGTGTACCCTGCCTTTTGCCCTAAATCAGCTGTGATAGGCTCCAACCACCTGTGACCCTGAACAGGATAAGCGGTAGAAGATAAATGAATGAAGGAGAGAATAAATAATTTTGATTTATATCTAAGTCCTGCTCCTTCAGTAAACCAAACACAAACACATTTTTGACTTGTTGAAATGAATGCCAAAGCCCCTTCAGGTGTGCCCAGTCCACAGCAAAACAGTTGCTTGGGCGAGGTGAAAGCAGACACTCAGGGCTGTGTAAAGTTAAATGATTCTTGTCTTAGTCTTTGTGTTTCCTCCCAAGGTTCTTCCCATACTCTAATAACCTGGTGCTACTACAATAATCTCATTGGCCAAAAGAGCTGCCGATCCTGATACCAGTACTCCTTGTTTTAAAGCAAAATAACAAGTTAAAACAATCTGCTTAGAAAAATGAACACTAGGACATGAATACACATGACAAATGTGTTAAATGACAGGGATACAAAAGTGCTGTTGCACTTCAACTTTTCAGTAACACTGAACTTAAAGAAGGATTGGTATATATGTAGTCACCTGGGCACCATGCTCTGAAGGAGTATGGACCTGAGTAAAGTTTTAGCCTGACCTATGTAGCAACCTTAGATGATGAAAAATAAGTCAATTAAAAGTCAAACTCCTCCCCAGTCTAATTAATTAATAAAGTTAGGTTAAGTTGAAAAGAGTACTAAAGCGGAGGTTGTGTCCTGCCAAACAAGTTCAGAGGCATCCCCCAGAAGTACCTATGGTGTCCAAGAAACCACCACAGTGGTACCTAGGAGCTCTTTGGAGCATAACTTCAACATCAACAACATCAAACAGGATTACTGTTATACACATTTTCTCCAAGAAACAAACAAAATTTTACTAGAGCAACTTTTATTTTTCTGTCATTTTATAAAATGTTAAATACTGACTATAGAAGCCATATAAAACTACAAGAAAACAAGATGCTTTATTCATCAATGCACATGTTTCAGAGCAACAAAATAACATTTCAGTTTCATTCCACCCAAGAAACATATAAGACAGCGACATATAACAGGGGGAAGACAGAGCGGGAGAAACCAATTGTTCACCATTGAGAGTTTTTCCCAGCCACTCTTCTCAGTCATGGAATTGTAATGGTGCCGGGAATGAACCACTTAATCCTGGACTTGTGTACCAGAACCTCCAGAACCAGCTCTGCCTAAGAGTGAGTATCAGGAGTGAGTGCATCTCCCAAGATAATGCAAATGTCTCTTGCGCCATCCCAGCAGCAGCAGAGCAGACAGCAGCAACGGGGCACACTGGCCAGGTGTGCCCGATCAGCCTGTCAGCTTGGCCCCGCCCACAGGAACTTGCACAGACAGAACAGAGAAGCAAGAACCACAAAACAAAAGACAGCTCTGGAGCTGTCAGTCACCACGCTGACATCAGAGCAGAGAAGCAGAGGAGCAGAGGAGCAGAGGAGGAGGCAGTGAGCTCCATTAATGACCTTAAGATTTATTCAATAAACCACTTGGCTCTTAATTAATGCTCTAATTAGACTTCCTTCCTCTGCCACATGCACACACTCAGATTCACAGACACAGACACAGACACACACACACACACACACACACACACACACACACACACACACACACACACACACACACACACACACACATTGACTTTAACCGTTGACTGTGCAGGTGTTTCTCCCTCTGCAGTAGTGCCATCCACGATGACTCAGATTGAATTTATCCAACAGTGGCTCAGCCCACACTGCCATAATGACCACTGAGAATTAATTAAAGGGTTTGAGGAGGGGGAGACCTCAAGGGGGGAAGATACAGAGAAACCAACCGTGACAGAAGGGGTCAAAGGTTTAGAAATCAGAGGAAAAAAACTGTTATAAAAATATACTGACTGAATGTCTTACTGGAGGTGTTTAGCAGACATAGAGTATAGTGCTTCATACCGTCATCCTGTCTACTGGCCAGCAGAGGGTGGAATAGGTCAGATTGCATAGAGTTGTATGAGAAATGAACCTGCTCCTCTCTTTACTTATTCAAATAGGACAAAATAGGTCTATGCACAGGCAAGTATGATGCATGATGTTAAATATCAAGTTGCATGTAAACTTCCAGTTACCACAGAGCGCTGTACTACTGTATAACAACAGTGAATGCTTGATGTAGAATCATTCAAAACAGCTATTTTTTGACATTGCTGTGTGGTTAATGGCTATGATGATGTTTTTAATTGTGGCCATTAATTTTGGCCCTTTTCTTTCAGCTATTTCCGCACTGCTGTTGTGTGGTTAAGGAGAGCGATATCATGTTCAATGGGTTGAAAATGAACTTCTTGTGAGGAATTTATGTCAATTTTTGTGTGTTCATTGATGAAAGTTGATATTCTGCTGGACAAATGAAGTTTTATCAATGTATGCTAACTGCTAGCATATCAATGCAATTTCCACTGGATGTTGGCATCAAGCTAGTGCCAAGTGCGCTATCATTTTTGGTACATTAAGAGCCATATAATGTGTAGAATGGATCAACAATGACCCTCTTGTGGGAGAGTATTACACTTCCCTGTATGTTCTGTGATGAAAATTGAACATTTTCTTGAAAACCAAAGTTTTATTGTTGAATGCTAGCGGCTAGCATATCAATGCAGTTTCCCTTTGTACCTTAGCGTAGTGCTAGGTTTTTATATTGGGGCTCCCAATGTACCAAAAATGATATAAAACCTATATCTAGATGTCTAACATGTTGAATGCCTGGGATAGGAATCTCTTGTCAGAGAGTTTTGTATCAGTGGCTCTCGGGGAGATCTCTAGTTGTCCTTTTTTTAGCTGATGCTTTGATAAAAGTACAAACACATGAAGTGAGAGGTATATACCCATAGTTAAACTTACTTTAAAATGTGATTGACCTGAAGCTCCTAACTTTGAACCAGAAAGCAAGTCTTTCAGCTCAGGCTGGTGATCGCAAATTACCTTCAAAGCGCCCAAAAAATAAAGACACTTACATTTTAAAGGCTTTATACAGTTTGCTGCATGGTGTTGTACTAGATAACTGGACAATTCTCCATATATCAGGCTCTTTAGGCAACTCCAGCAAGCACCGTATTCATTTAATCTCTGCCATCATAATACCATCTACTGTCACTTTCTAATATTTCTTTTGGTATTTAGAAATGCCCAAGCAACTTCACACCCTGCAGAAGTGATCTGTGCTTAGAGCCTATAAGCTAACAGTCTCTGTCTTTAAACATGAAGAAATGGTTCAGCACTTTTTGATTGATTACTGGTTTGTTTTTTGAGGTGTGGTTGTATGAGGCATTTTTCATGCTAAGTGTGTTACTCAAGGGATCGCTTCTCTTTGTTTGTATCTATCCATCTGGAACAAAAATTAGGCTACAAACAGAGTTACAGGCAACATAGTTTTTTTGTTTGTTTGTTTGTTTTTTAATTTAAATATAACTCAAAGTGAGATGCAGAAGTATCAAAATTTCAAATAACTGTGTGCTGGCTCAAAGTCAAACTGGTTTGTCGGGTCACTACACACAGGGTCACTATGAACTGGGAGACATGAAGGCAGTCCTGCTCTGCTGCAATGTTTCTGTTCTGTTATGAATTTACCTTTATCAGTATATTTATAAGTGTGTTGTATTCATAATGTATCCCTCCATGCCCCTGGTTGTAAACTGCTGTAACAAGTGCATTTCCCACAAAGCCAAATCAATGCAATATATCTTATCTTGTGTGTATGGTGTATGTCAGGCCTCATCTTGTGATGAACTTTTCTCACAATGCCAAGATTACAATTTTGTAGGTACCCAATTCAAACTGTTTTATTCATACTTTTAGCACTTAGACCGTAATACTGAGAGAAATATCTTATTTAAAAAGATAAAATAAAACAAAGTGTTTAAAATGATAATAATAATAATAATAATAATAATAATAATAATAATAATAATAATAATAATAAAAGTAAAAATAATAATAATAATAATAATAATAATAATAATAATAATAATAATAATAATAATTTGAAGTGAATGCAGCACACCCCAGTACTCAGAATCAAAAATAGCAAGTTTGTCCTGTCCTGGGTATCTTGTTGAGGTCTTTATGTAACACAGTCGAGTGCTGCCACCTAGTGGATCTCAAGAATGTTCAAACAAAAAAGATCAAAATAATAAAAGGTGTCACACTATAACTGTGAGTATAGCGGTAAAAATGTGTGTGTGTGTGTGTGTGTGTGTGTGTGTGTGTGTGTGTGTGTGTGTGTGTGTGTGTGTGTGTGTGTGTGTGTGTGTGTGCGCGCGTGCGTGCGTGCGTGCGTGTGTGTGTGTGTGTGTGTTTGTGTGTGTGTGTGCGTGTGTGTGTGTGTGTGTGTGTGTGTGTGTGTGTGTGTGTGTGTGTGTGTGTGTGTGCAGCGTTGTAGAAGTCCAGAATATAATTGATCAAATTGCATCTTTAACGTATGAACTGGCATGATTTTATTTTAGCAGCTTACCATTAGTAACCCTAACCTAACCCTAACCCACAACGACAACTTTAAAGTCAAAGCCTTAAAACCTAGGGCCTAAGGGCTTCACTTACAGCTGTAGGGCACCGTCACTCACTTGACCTGATGAGTGATAGTGAAATAAGTGATTTAAACCGGGGACGTTTTTTAAACAAGGCTTAAAATAGGTTAATTTCTGCTTTGAAAACTGCTTTTTTTGACTTGGTGTGTTTGTGAATTCCGGAGCCAGCCTCAAGCGGACACTCAAGAAACAGCAGATTTAGGCACTTCCACATTGTCTCATAATCTTAGACCTGACGTTGCCACTTGGTCCTTGCATGCCGCAGGAATCCTAACGTTTCTCGATGAAAGTGAAACTGGACAGAGGGATATTTTGGTGTGTGAGGTATGATCTTACTTTCATCAGGATCTTATTTTTCTGTGGTGAGCAGTGTTTCTGTTATAAAGGCTTGTCAAATTAGACCAACTGCAAAAAGCTGCAGTGAAGTTCCTGGCTTTCATAGACGGTGCTGTTTCACAAAAGGCAGGAATCCGGTGGAGAGTTAGAGCAGAAGAAGGACAATAGCAACAATTAAGAAATTAGGTCGTACATTGTGTTCTTTACTTTAAAAGAATTAGAAGATGCAGTGCAGCCTGGAGCAAATACCAGTCTGAACCAAGATGGAATAAGCTATGAAATGCTTGAGCTTTTAGATGATTCAGTATTTATGAGAACCTTACCCTCTGTAATTATGTTGAAATGCTGACTCAGCATTTCAACATATTGTTCTCCTGTGACTTTATTCTTTTGCTTCTTCTTCTTCTTCTTCTTCTTCTTCTTCTTCTTCTTCTTCTTATTCTTCCGTACGTTTTTTGGTTCGCTAAAACTCCTTCAAATTTTGTCCGATTTTCACCATTCAATTTTTAATCTATTCAGCTTCTTCTGGAGAAGCGTGCTATGACTCTTCTCATATGTAACCCTTAAACTTTTTGAATTATTCAGCTTTTTATGAAAATTATACTCCATCTGAAATGCATTGGAAACTTCAGCTTCTCTTGAAAAATCTCCTTCAACTTTCAGAAGTTCTAGCCTCCTCATACTTCCACTTACAGACTTCATTTAAACTTTAAAATATTCAGCTATCTTTTCACTCTTCAGGTTTTTGTCTGCTCTTAAATATCTTTTACAGTTTTTGAGATTTCACTGTTCAAGCAACATAAACTTTTCCCACGTTGCCCTAAAATCTCAGCTTCCTAGAGTGCAATCATCGTTAGCTAGAGTGCGACACACTCTTGCAGAAAGGTTGCTGCTGTCTTTGAAAGAATTGTCATAACTTCTGAAATATTCACAGTAGAAACTTAAAAAATACATCTAACAGTTGCTAGTCTTGTGCTGCTTCTGACAAAGTGGTTTTTAAAGCAAAAACATCAAGCACTTTATCACAAAATGACCAGCTGTCATGAGGTTTTTACACCCTGAAGCCATCTCCTCCAATGTTAATTCCTGAGGAGTTTTCTCAAAGATCAGTAGAATTTCCCTCATTTGCAAACTGCTCTCAATGACACAGTTCTGCATCTTCATACATGAAAGTTGCACCTTCAGCTTCCCCAGGATCTTGTGGTTCTTATGGTGTGTTTATTTTTATTCTAGCCCTCACGGTTTTGGCAAGATGACAGAAGATTCAGACTCTTGCTTCACCACAAAATGCCCAGAGTAACACATGAGCAGGGCAAAGTTCTGCAGCTGCAGCTTAATTGCATGTCTCCTTGACAACCTTTGATCTCATGCAGCTGTTTTTTACTAAGTAATCAAAACATCCAGGAACAAAGACACACATGTACTTCAGTTACTTATAAGACCATACCTCCCCCTTTGACTTAATCTACATGCTCCACTATTCAAACAACTTTTTCCCACACCTTATGATTCTCAAACTGCTACTTTTTCTTCTATTACTAGTGCTACATTAATCTCTGTACTGTTTTTTCCCCTATTTCTCCTACTTCTTCTCTCCATTCCACATTTTCAGCTCTGGTTCACATCTTAACCCCCCTTTTTTTAACTTTTAAATGGTTAAACTTTATTTAAAACATTTTACCAACAAAAACACAGACTCAAATAATCTCCTGATCCACTGCAACTCCTTCAACTTCAACTGCTTCTACCTTCTGCAGACTTTGACTTAAAGACCTCATTAACACATTAAACTGGTCCTATTACCCTTAATCCTATTTACACATTAGTCATAGATTTCTGCTTTCTTCTACATTTTTGAAGATTTCACTTTTTGATCTTTCTCTTATTTTTTTTCTTTTATTTTAACTCTTTTAGGATGATTTACATTTCCACTATATCTATTAAACCTTTCATCTCATGCAGCTGTTTATACTAACTCATCAAAACATTCAGGAACAAAGACACACATGTGTGTGTGCTCTTTCTGTCCCTCACACATCCCAGACCTTTACATGCAGTGATATTTCCATCTCTACTTCAGTTACTTAAAATACCATACCTCCCCCTTTGACTTAATCCTCATGCTCCACTATTCACACAATTTATTCCACAGCTTTAACTTGTCAAACTTCTGCTTCTTCTCCTAATATTAGTGCTTCATAAACCTCTGTATTTTTTCCTATTTCTGCTAATTGTTAATCTGTCCATTCCACATTTTCAGCTCTGCTTCACATCTATAGCCTTTTTAAACTTTATTTAAACAATTTTACCAACAAAGACAGACACTAAAATAATCTTCTGATCCACTGCAACTCCTTCAACTTCAACTGCTTCTACCTTCTGCAGACTTTGACTTAAGACTCTATTCACACATGAAACTGGCCCTATTATCCTTTATGCTATTTACACATTAGTCATAGATTTCTGATTACTAACGTCTGAATTACTACTCCTTCTTCTAATACTAGTGCTACATCAACCTCTGTACTTCCCCCCCCCCCTATTTCTGCTACTTCTTCTTCTCTCAATGCCACATTTTCAGCTCTGGTTCACATCTCAATATTTTTCTTTACATTTAAATGATTTAACTTTATTAAAAACATTTTACCATCAAAAGCAGATCCTGAAATAATCTGCTGATCCACTAAATTAGGGTTGCCCAATCCTGGTCCTGGGGACCCCCTGCCCTGCATATTTCAAATGTTACCCCTCTGCAGCACACCTGATTCAAATGAATGGCTCGTTATCAGGCTTGAGCAGAGCTTGATGACGAGCAGAGCTTGATGACGAGCTGATCATTTGAATCAGGTGTGTTGGAGTCAGGAACATAAAAAACATGCAGGGCAGGGGGTCCCCAGGACCAGGATTGGCAAACACTGCACTAATAGTCCTTCAACTTGAACTGCTTCTACCTTCTGCAGACTTTGATTTGAGACTCTGTTTACACATTAAACTGGTCCTATTATCCTTTATGCTATTTACACATTAGTCATAGATTTCTGATTTCTCTTTTTGAATTACTACTTCTTCTCCTAATATTAGTGCTACATTAACCTCTGTACTTTTTTTCTGCTACTTCTAATTCTCTCAATTTCCACATTTTCAGCTCTGCATCACATCTATAGCCATTTTAACCTTTAAAGCATTAAACTTTATTTAAACAATTTTACCAGCAAAGACAGACACTAAAATAATCTGCTGATCCACTGCAACTCCTTCAACTTCAACTGCTTCTACCTTTTGCAGACCTTGACTTAAGACTCTGTTCACACATTAAACTGGCCCTATTATCCTTTATGCTATTTACACATTAGTCATGGATTTCTGCTTACTTCTACATAATTGGAGATTTCACTGTTTGATCTTTCTCTCTTTTTTTATTTATTCATTTATTTAAACTTTTATAGGCTTATTTATATTTTCCGCTGTATCCACTGTATCCACTTTGTCTTCACTTCATTTTTCTTACCTATTCTTTCTTCACTTTCTCTCCACTTTTCTTTTACTTTCTTTCTCACTTTGTCCTCTTCTGCCTTTCTTCTTCACTTCTACATCACTTTTACCTCTCCTTTTTTCTTTACTCCTTCTTTACTCTGTCTACAGTATTTGTTCCCTTCCTCTTCCCTCCATCTACACTCCAAATTTTCAGTTCATACTTTGTTCAACTATTTAGCTGTTTTCTTTCAAATTTTCAGCTTTTTCCAATAGCATTTTCATTTCTTCAGCTTCAGCATTTCAACGCATTTCCTGCAAGGAAATGCAACTTCTCTAGTTATATTTGGGAGGCTGGTTATGGGGCGCTGATTGTTGCACACGCTACAAAAAATAACAACATTTTTCACATTTAGCCCTAAAACATCTCTTTTTATGCAGATTTATAGAAATATTTGTGAAATATGTTTGTCAGGTATTATATATAAATGTTGAATGTTTTATCTAAATGTTAAATTGGCTGTATAAATGTTATAAATAAATGTCTTGATTCTAAATACTGAGTTAAATTTCTAATCATTAAGTTTTCATTCTAGATATTTGGTTGAGATTTCTAAATATTTAGCTAAGACTAATTATTTATCTAGGATTTCTGAATCTTGAGGTACAATTTCTAAATATTTAGCCAATATGCGTTCACATTCCCGCCCTAGCACTAATATAATAAGCACTAATATAAAAGTTTGAGGAAGCAACCAAGCCAAGTGGGATTTTGAGAATGTCAAACCATAGACTGTACATAGAGTGGACAGCGTGACTCCACCGTTTACCGCTGTACGGTTTTGATGTCAAAATTCCCCCGTCACAGGCGCAGCCATTGGTAGCAGTTGTGGAGCAAGAGTCTGCACAGTAAAGACTGTGAGGGATTCTGGGAGAATCTGAGTGGAGCTGGGTGAAAAAAAATGTTAATATTAAAAGGATAAAAGGCTTGTTACTATTTTTATTGTTGTTAAATGTGACATAAAGCTTTGTTTTTAACCCCGTACAACTAATGAAAACTAAACTTTTCAGAAAAGAGAGAACTTGAATACAGGCAGTTAAATGTTATCTTCAAATCACCACAAAAATCAGACCTGAGAAACATTTGTACCAGGAGTATTTATTTTTTTAAAGCTTGATGACAGCCCATCTGGAATGACTGCAGAGCCAGATTTTTTGACCTGCAGACCTGATCAAAATCTTAAGACCAGTTGAAAAACTGCTAGAATTTACCTTTTGCACGTTTGGATCTCAATGAGGTTTTAAGCAGATCTACAATATGCAAAAGCAAGAAGGGGGAGTGTAACAAAAAGCACTTTGAAAAAGTTGTTCATTGAAAACAACAAGTAAACTGAAATAGGCTGTTTATCAGTTGATCAAAAGTTAAAGACCCTTACTGAAAAAATTACAAAAAACTCTTCAAACCAGAAAAAAATGTTCTCAGTAGGACTCAGTAATGAGTGGCTCCACCGTTCTTGTTAATCACTTCAAAATTTGTTTGGGCATGCTTGATGTGAGTGTTTCCAGGAAGTTTTTGGGAACATTGCTCCAAGTGGTGAAGATGGCTTCACAAAGGGCATCAACTGTCTGGAACTGACAGCCATTTTTATAAACTTCACTTGCCATCCATCCCCAAATGTTCTCTATTAGATTTAAATCAGGGGAACATGTGGGATGGTGTCATTTTTTTGGGTCTACCACTTGACTTTTCTGGTCCATAATGCTCAGGATCTTTCATGTTGGGCCCATTACTGAAAAAAAGTAATACATTACTCATTACTTGTTACTCTGTCTAAAAGTAATTTTATTACTTTACTTATTACTCCTAGTCAAAAATAATATATTACAGTACTGATTATATTACTTTTATTTACACCCCACAAAATTGGTCAGTGTGTCCTTTCTCCTCATGATTCTGAGTTTTTACAGGGCCTCTGTGTGAATGTTATAAGGAAAATTGCAGGCAGGTGCGTTTCTGCAGTCATGAAGGCATCAATTTACATTCTATATGAAATACACATGTGGTTAAACTAAGGATGAGAGACAATTTTCAAAACATCTTTTTTTTCAATAAAGCATTTATTGGTTTTTGTCAACAATAAAACCTGTAATAGGGCTTCTGACTGGCACTTTGTCAAGAATCTGTCTGAAAGATGGAGATTCGACCGTAGAGATAGGCAACATTTCGTACACCACATACTCAGCCACGAGTTTTATTAGTTCCTTTTTGTCATCAAGCTCTGCTGGAGCCTGATAACAAGCCATTCATTTGAATCAGGTGTGTTGGAGTGGGGTAACATCTAAAACATGCAGGGCAGGGGTCCTCCAGGACCAGGATTGGGTAACACTGATTTAGAATATAAACAAAATGTTTTGAAAGTAGCTAAATAGGCTATTTAGAGTCAGGACATTTATATGTAACATTTAGCATTAAGATGAAACATTAAACATCATTCATTTTCTGAACCGCTTATCCTATTCAGGGTTGTGGTTGGCTGGAGCCTATCCCTGCTGTCATTGGGCGAGAGGCGGGGTACGCCCTGGCCAATCGCAGGGCTAACACAGAGACAGACAACCAATCACGCACACTCACACCTAGGGACAACTTAGAGCAGGGATGTCAAACTCGTGCCATGGAGGGCCAAGAAGCTGCAGGTTTTCCTTCCAACCAAGAACTCCACCAGCTGATTCCACTGATTACCTCACCTTCAAGCAGAGCGCAGGGACTAATCAGTGAAATCAGCTGGTGAAGTTCTTGGTTGGATAGAAAACCTGCAGCCTCTTGGCCCTCCATGGCACGAGTTTGACACCTGTGACTTAGAGTGTCCAATTAACGTGATGAGCATGTTTTTGGACTGTGGAAGGAAGCAAGAGGACCTGGAGAGAACCCAAGCATGCACGGGGAGAACATGCAAACTCCACACAGAAAGGCCCACTGGCCAAGCTGGGAATCAAACTGGTGACCTTCCTGCTGTGAGAATGCAGCGCCACCCGTCGTGCCACCGTGCAGCCCAAACATTAATCATTTAATATAAAAGTTGTATTTTGCAAATATATCTTTAAATCTGTATAAAAAGTGATGTTTTAGGGCTAAATGGCGAAATGTTGTTGTTGTTATTTGTTGTGTGTGCAACTTTAGGAAGTACAGTAGATTCTATTGCGATCCTGGACCAGGATATGAGAAAGCAATGATAAACAAAGAAGCTGTGCTAGCAGTGTTTTTAGACATTGAAAAAGTATATATGACTCTATGTGGAAGGAGGGTGTGCTTTTTAAACTCCTTGATGCAGGTATTGAGAGAAGAATGTTTTATTGGATAAAAGGCTTACTTGATCACAGGTCAATTCAGGTGTGGATTGGGAGAGTTTATTCAGCAATAGCTGACATTGAAAATGGAATGCCCCACGGTTCAGTAATCAGTTTTTAATATCATGATACATGGTATATTTTTCAGAATCCCTCATGGCTTCGGCACATCCCTGTTTGCGGATGTTGGCACCATCTGGAGGCAAGGGAAAAACATGTAGCGGTCATTTGTGCAAACTCAGAAGGCTCTGGAGCATGTAGAGTAGTGTAGAGTAGTGGGCAGATAGGTGGGGCTTCAGGATCTCTGCAGCTAAGACTACACTGATGCTGATTTAAATCAGCTACTGCATGACTGTCCCTTGGAAAGGGTTAATGTGTCCAATTTTCTTGGAGTATGGTTTGAATAAAGGCTTACTTGGAAAACGTGTTGAAAAAAGTCGTCTGTAAATGTGGGAAAGTAAATATCATCCTCAGAAGCCTAGCAGGGAGTGATTGGGGATCTGAGAGGTGGACCTTGTATATGATCTATCAAGCCATTATAAGGTCTACACTGCATGATGGATGTGTTGTGAGGGGTCAGCTGCTAAAACAGTCCTGAGCAAGTTGGATAGAGTCCATTTGAGGGCCCTGACAATTTGCTGTGGGGCTTTTAAAACAACATCTATCCCAGCTTTGCTGGTGAAAATAGGGGAATTCAATCTGGAAATCTGAAGAAATAAAGTGGTGATCCATTAGTGGAGTAAATTAAGTGGATATAAGTACGGGTCAGCAGCTAAGTGTCTCTTGGAAGATAGTTGGGAACTCATCGATCAGGAGAGTCAAACTTTTTGCCACTGCAGACATTGGGCTTGAGCAAGACGAGTGTCTGGGTTTATTTGGTCGCTATGTGCCTTTCTGGTTTTTCCAGAACTGAGATTGATCTTTCCTTGCTTGAATAGAAGCAAACTAATATTGTCTCTGGGAGTTTAGGCGAGTATGTATGTCAGTTGAAGGGTGACTATATGCAGATTTTTACAGATGTGTCCAAGGATCCAGTCTCAGGGATTGGAATGTATGTTGTGAATCTTCAGATTTGTCAGAGTATCCGCATTTCTGATTATGTGTCTGTTTCTACCTTTGAGCTCTTGGCAATTTTATGGGCAATATGGTGTGTTGTGGAAGTGCAATCTTCAAATAATTTAGTCTGCTTGTACTCAACAGCTGGAGTAGGGGCATCAGTATCTCAGTCTGATTTGGCTCAGGAGATCATCTGTGGCTTACCTCAGGCTGATTAGCTGGGGTGCCGGATTAAGTTTCCATGGGTACCCGGCCATTGGGGGATTGAAGGGAATGAAGTTCCTGTGAAGCTTGCAAAGGAAGGAAGAGGGGTACATCACATTTTTATTTATTTGATTATTTTATTTATTTATTTTAATTATTTTATTACTATTTTTTATATTTTTATATTATACACATTTTTTCATTGCCAAGCGCTACCCAAGTAGCTGCCTGTTGCAGCAGCTCTCTCTTCTTTGTCCGTTTCTTGTAATTTTTTTTGTCTCTTTTTCGTCATCTTTGTATTTGGAGTGGATCATTACTTTGTATGGTTCATTCAACACCAAACTTTTTGTGGCTTCAGCGATATTTTTGCTACTTTTCTCCTGTGTTTGTCAGGAGATCCTACATGTAACCATGGCTGCATTGTTTACACGTGAAATTAGCTGTTAGCAGCCTGTAGCATGTCAATGCTAACTAGTGTAAGGCTTGATGATTTCCCTCGAGGTGAGGAGGAGGAGGTGAGGATGACGTGCTGGTTCTCAGGTGTGAGCTGGATTATACAGCCACGGATGTGTGAAGTAATTTTTGTTTTTAGACTGAAGAGGGCGGCATTGCACTCAACAGTGCACAGCCTGCCGGGACTCAACAGAAGAAGAAGAAGCAGCAAAAGAAGGAGAGGAAAACCATAGCAACCAGCAACGGTCAAACAAATATGGCTTCTGTAGCTGCAGTGTGGTGGTCCCCCTCGAACCTATTTAGTGCTTTTCTACTGCTATCTACCGTCACTGCCCAGGAAAATACGACCATCTTTGACTTTAATACCACTGCGTTTAACGACAGGAACGTAACATTTGACGCTGCCCAGGAAAATGTTTCTTCTACGCAGCCGACAGAGGTGGACTCAACTACACCGACACCGACCCCCATCAGCCCCGAAGAGCCTTTTCTGCCGACCCTGCTCCCTGAGCCCCTGCCTGTCAACGGCCACCTGCCCATCCCTGTCACCTCCGGTAATCTGTCATCACAGCCTCTTCACCATAAACCTGATTCTATTTTTGATGTGAAGTAAAACGCTTAGACGATCTGTTCCCCACAGGTAAGGCACCAAGGCCTTGAGACTTAGCAGTTCGTGTTTTAATCACCTATCAAAGTTCAGCCAAGTGCCACACAGCACTTAAAAACCTCCCATTTTGTTATAGGGTGTCAATAAGTGATTCATATCAAATCTAACAATCAGTGAAATTATTCCGAGAAAACTTTCATGAACAAGATAAATTACATTTCCTCTGAGCAAATGCGTTGAAATGCTGAAGCTACAGAGAGAAAATGTGAAATAAAAACCCTTAACATACCCTTGCTGTAATACTCTGTTGCCCAATGGAATCTGATCAGCCTTTAACCCCAGATCTCAAGTTGTGTTCTCTTCAACTGAATGGAGAGGAAGGGTCACTGGAAATGTCCTCCTTGTTGTCTGTGATTTTGGCACACTTCTGACAGACAGAGATGATCTCATAAGACTTTTTGATAAGCAACTTCTTTTTGCAGATGAATTGAAAACAGTAGATATGTGTTTGATCACATGTGGGATCAGGTTTTCCTCAGTAGAAGTGATAACCCTCATCACAGGGATAACCCTCATTTGATTGGTCAAATCAAAATCAATACTCAATAAAACCAAATAAAGACAGCTGGGTAGTGAGAATAATCCCTACCAGCCCATATACAGCTTCTCTGATACAGTTTGATGGGTTTGCTGTTGAATCCTACATGAAAATAATCTATCCTTTTGGATTTCATTCAGTAAAAATATCTAAAAGATGGTCTCATGAGAGCTTTAATGAGTCAATTGGTCCATAACAGTTAAAACATATACACATGACTCAGTGCATATGGACAGTTATGAACAACTGTTTCAAACACTCCTGTGCACATAGTGAAATTTTAAAATCCTGTTCTGCTCTGTAGTTTCATTCATTTATGTCACACAAGGAGACACTTGAGGAGGTTTCAGAAAAAAATGTTTGTTTCCCTTTTAAGATGGTGTCCTTGATCTGAGCTGTGTTTCTGCTTCAGTCCACAGGTTGTGTCCCTGTGACAAACACAGAGAGATGTGTGACATTAACTGCTGCTGTGACAGAGACTGTGGAGAGGAGGTGGCTCTGTTCACCAGCTGCTCATTTCAGACTGTCAGGCAAGCATGGCTCCTTGTTTCCCATCCCCTGAACTTTGACCCATAATAATAACATAATCCAATTAAGGACCATGTTGTTTAACCCTCTAGGATGATTTTATGCAAACATGCACTGTCATTTTTGTTTTGAGATGATTAAGTAAACTTGATAGCGCTTCTCACAGACAGATGTCAAGTGCTTCACAGTAATAAAACAGTATACGAATATATAAAAGTATATAAAATATATAAAAGATAGGTAAAATAAATAAAATATGTAAGAGTATGTAGAAGAATTATAGTTAAAAGAACAGGTTTCACGTATCAATAAAAGGTACAACAAAGTGCAGTGCTGAAACGTCTAGAACGGACGAAATAAATGGGTTTTAAGTTGCTTTTTAAAAACATCTACTGAGAACGCAGCTCTAGAGGAAGATGGTTCTAAAGGCAGGGTCCAGTGGCCATGAAAGAATGGTCCCCCCGGGTCTTAAAGTAGATTCTGCCCAGCTGACCTCAGGCTACGTGTTGAGCTGTGGACATTATCACGGATAAAAAAAAAATGTATGTGATGGAAGGTAATAAATCTTTTATTTCTGATCACATGAGCACACAGCAGAGTGATGTTGTCTAAAAGTCAGCTGGGTTATATCATGCGCAGAGGTCTCAGAACATTAGTGAGCTGGAGGAGCTTCTGTTGGAGGGGCAATATTTGGCAGCAAAAAAAATGTAATGACTGAAAAAAACCAACATATTCTGCAGGATCTTTTATCAGGTAGACAGACGTTTTTTTGGTACCTGTGTTAACGCAGGGTGTCCGCGGGGTCTTCAAAAGTATTAAAAGTTGATAAATCAATTTTGGGAAAATTAAGGCCCTTAAAAAGTATTAAAAAGTCTTAATTGTGGTTTTATGAGGCATTAAATTTTATAGGTATTCCAGCTTTGACTCCAGAAATATCCATGAATAATATTTCCTCCTTGCCACTGTCCCCTGATTGGGACGTTAAACATTCGGCCAATAAAATTATAAAACAGAATAGAATAGAATTACTTTACTCACTTAGAGTCAGTAGAAAAATACAAAAATTAAAAAGATAAAATAAAATTAATACATAAAAAATTTCAGTTACAATAAGATACAACAAAAGAGATTGTGAGAGGTATATACTCCAGCTATTAATCAACGTCACTACGAGTTTTAAAAAGAGAAAATAAATACAACAATAAAACAAATCACACAATCTCAGGCCCATGTCCTAAATTTTGACAATGATGAAATAATTTCTTGTTCCGTTTTTTTTTTTTTTTTTTGCAAGTTGGCCTTGAATAAGTCTTGTTACTTGTGGGAGTGTCAATAAACCTGCCTTAAGTTTCATTTATTCTTTCAAGCCTCATTTCTTCCCAGCTTACATAATTTCTGTAAAAATGCAAACTACAGCTGTTAAAGATGGGTTGCCAACAACAACTCAAAGTCACGAGGTATTAAAATTAACCTCAGGATTTTAGCATATACCCTGTAACAAATGAGGTCACAGCTTTTGTAAAAGCCGTATTAAAAGAGAGCGTGTATCATGGTGTATTAAAAGAGAGGTTGAGATCATAAGCTAATGCATGCAACAGAGAATATACTTTTTTTGCACAGAATTCTCCCTTGTATAACTAAGCTAGTGCACTACTCAACCACATAAAGAGACAGATATTCATTGAAACCTCTGATGTTTTTTCTTGCAGTGAAAACAAGAAGCTGTGCAGTCCAAATGTAGCATCGTACTTTTTACAGAGTACAATAGAAGGATTCTCAGACATACAGTCATCTATCAGAGAGGAGACAAATTATGACATTTTCTGCATACACTCACAGAACCGTAAGTGTGACATTGTGTTCCCATTGATGAAGTCCTTTAAGATCATTAAATCGTTACATTTTCCAGTTATTGTGTCTTCTAGACACATAAGGGTTGTTTTCAGGTTTCTGTCTGCCACAGTAACAGAGAACTAATGAGACATTTTTTTCTTTCTCTACAGGTGTTAATGCATTCTCTCATCCCTCACCTGCTCTTGCAACTGACAGCAACTTTAACTCCCTGTTTAAAGATTTTACTCACTTTATTTTTGGCTCAAATGAGAGAAGTGGTGATCTGTCTGCTGCAGAGCTCCAGGCCTCGTCTGGATACCAGGCGAGTCTCTGTTTACCTCAAGGCTCAACGTAGACGTGAAGTTGTTCTTATTTACGTGTAGTTCTCCTCAGATCAGTGATCTCATCTGCTCTGTTGGTTCATGGTTTCAGTATGGAGGTGTAATGATGACGGCAGCACAGGGTGGACAGAAAGAGGTGTTCATGCTGCCAGCTCCAGGAGTCACTGCTGACTGTGTGGACAGTCCAGCAGGTAACAACACTTCACAGGGATGTGGGCCTGAAGCATCTGTGATGACATAAAGCCTACTGATAATAGCTAAAATATATACTAAGTATGTAGAGCCTTTGCCTTAGTGACTGACAGTGTGGCCATGGTGTCCATAACACACCATAACACATAGCACTGTTCTTGCTTAGCCCAACATCAATATATTTTCACAAAACAGCATCTGCTTGGCAGAGGCCCTAAAGAGCCTAAACACAACTATCTTTGAAATTCTTTTTTAAAAAACAACCTACTGGCTGACAATGTGGAGTTACTGCTTCATGCAAACAATTTTGAATTCCCCCTGGTTAGCTAAATTCCCTTTCAAACATTTTGATACATCCTAAGACCCTCCCCTACCGTCCAAAGAGCACAGTGTCAGTGAAGAACACTGTTGTTGCAATGGATGTTCAAAAATTTAATGGCCATATTGGTACAAACATTTACGCAGTATGGGCTTTGAAATGCACTCACCCAACACAGAACCTGCCCACCTTTGACACTCTCAGAAATACAGTGTTCATTAAACAATGGTGTGCTGTAACTTCATACTTTACTGCTTTTAGTATCTTTAGTAGCTTGAAGATCTTAACTGATATTGAACAGAGTCAACTCTGTAGTCAATAAACCCTCACACTGGCTTCAAGAATTCAGGCACAAAATGCAGTGAATTTGTTTTCTGGGAGGTTTAAGCAAAATAAGTACACAAAGCTTTAGCCGAGTCAAAGACAGACCACATTTCAGACAACATGATGAACAAAAAGCAACATTTCTTTACTTCTTATGTCAGTTTACTAATTCTAACAACACAAGTCAGAGAGTTAAACTGATGATAGGACATGCAGAAATTAGTCATGGACCAGTCACCTGACTGATGTCATGGTGCATCCAAACCATGACCAACACTGTCTGAAGTGAAATAGTGAAGTGTGATGGTTAAGACTTACACCTTGTACCACTGAGACAGCACACTACTAGGAGGGGGGGGGCAGTGAAGATCCAATGACAGTCATTCTGAAAAAAAGGCCTCAGTTAATTTTACTCTGTTAATCCTTTTACACATCTTTCAAATTGCAGCTTTCCTCTCTTACTGTTTACAACATCTGATGCCTCTTTATCATGTGGTATCTGGTTAATCATTCATTTGAAGCAGTTTTTTCTTTCTTTGTTTTTCCTCCAGCATTCCTAAAGGATCAGAGCAGCCGGTGTTCCCGGCAGCTGGTCCTGGATCAGGACTGTGGTCTTCTGCCAGCCCTCAGTCTGGACACCTATACAACCATTCAGCTCTTATCTGTGAGTCCAACTATTAAGCTTTCTCATGCTGCTAGCACTGGAACATTCTTTCATTTCATTTTTACAGTCTATAAACCAAGGTAACTCAGGTGTTTAAAGAAGAGCATCACAGGAGGCATGATTATCTTAAAGAATTCAAGACACACAGAAACTCCCTGACAAACTTTATTTCTTCCTACTATTTACAGGGAGGGAGTGAGGATGCAGCAGTGAGTATGCCTCTTTGTTTTATCATTTATCTGAAGCAGGTAAGTTGTAAAATTGGCATCCTTTGCTCTTACAGAGACTTAATCATGAACATTTTGTATACATTCTTAACTGCCTCAGACAAAGTCCTGTCAGTTTCCAGTTTGTTTCAAAGTGATATTTCCTACCTTACACTGAGCTTCATTTTTCAGAAGAGGGAAGTTGTCACTGCACTTTTACTTTAAAGCACTACAAACTTATCAGCACCAACAAGCCTTTTTTAGATTTCTTCTGAGGTTTATTTCCACGTTTCACTAACATACCTTTATTTTCCATTTTATCAATTCAGAAGGGACACAAAACTTAAAAATCCAGCGTTTTTTTTTTTTTTTTTTTTTTAAGATATATCTGCTTTGAAACGTAGTTGTTGTACAGTGTAACTTTTTTTTAGTGACTTTATGTTATATCTATCCTGCACACTGCCTGGAGTAAAAGTCTGGTTGCTTTGAGAGAAAGAAGACAAACCCAGTACAGCCTTTTGAAAGTAGACAGTGCCTTTTAGTTCTACAAGTTCTGCCTTACAAACGACCAACCTCTGTAGTCGTTCTCTGATGTTTACAGCTTTCATAAGTAAGTGTGTCTGTAGAGAAGTCTGCAGGGTATCTTTCACTGGATTCATCTCATTCAACAGTCTTGATCTCTCCTTGTAAATACAGTGTGATGTTCAGACATTTTGTTCCCCCTTAGAATTAATCAGACAAAAGTCAGAAGTCCTCTGTTGATTTTTTATCATGGGCATTTTTAGAAGAAGAATAACGAAATGTCTCTGAAACATAGCAGCTGCTGGCTAAGACATGTTTGATTTGTTATAAGTCTGAACAGATTGATGTGGTGTTTCTTGTGTTTCTGGAGGTTGTTCCTGTGGAGGTGGCTTCACTCATCCTGCAGTCTGTCAATGGAACCCAGTCGGAGCTTCAGATTAGCAGTGGTGAAAACTTCAGCCCAGTTCTGCTGAGTCCAACCCTCTGTTCTAATGTGGTCCTGAAGGTGAGACTTCCCCTTCACTGGCCCTCATTTATCAAACGTGCATACACCTAAAGAATGGGTGTACGCTCTTTTCCACCCACAGATCGGCATTTATCATTCTGAAATGGGCGTCAGGTACGCTCAAATCCCACGCCAGGTCTGAGTTCATGTACGGAAGTTTCATGTCAGTGGAGAGCGGGGTGCGGCGAGGGAAATTCGTCTGTGGAGGAGAGTTATAAGATCATATGAGCACAAAACATTTTCAGAAATATAAACTGGTCTTCTTAGATATTTAGATCCTTGAATTACACCAAGAATGTTTCTAACATTTCACTGTTCTGCCAATTTATACAATCCTTTGAAAGAGCAGCGCGAGCTGTCAGCTGATTTCTATGTTTAAAAAATATGTTTCCTCTATCGGTTTACTATAAAAACAAAAAAAAGTAAAGAGGCGGTTATCAGTTCTTCATACACTCCCATGTCCATGATACTGTCTCCACAGAGAACATTCAGAGGACATTGGATCAAACTTTTAGCCTGGATTATTTTTAAGGAAGCTGTATTGATTACAGGATTTACTGTGAAGATGATTATTTCACTCCCAATATCATCATATAAACGTGAACTCTGTACGAAAAAGTGACAATTTTATAACAAAGGATGTTCATTTAAACACAAGATCACAACCTATGTGCTCGTCTTGTGGTACGAATAATCATAAACTCTGGTCTACCCGTGTGTAATTGCGCACAATCGACACTTCAGCTCCACTCCCTCCTCAGTCTGTGACAGGTTCAGGCTGGAGTCTGCAGCTTCTTTCAGAGCTCACACACATTTTTAAAAGACAACTTTCTACGTTTCTGGGCCTGAACGGAAACAATTAATAATATTCTAATAGTCAGACATCACGGATGAATTAATCAAGGTGTAAACGAAGGATGTGTAAATTAGGCTAAAGGGTTAAAGCTCTGCTGTATTTCACTTTGTCACATCCACGCTGCTGAATCACTGCAGTGATTTCTTGCAGGTGAGTTCTTTCTGATTCGCTCTACTTTCCCGCCAGTCAAACAACACAGTGTCATTTTCTCTCTGTTGCTATGGCGTTGTCGATTACCAGCATGGAGAAGTTCCCTTTTTCCTGTAATGCGTCCCTCCATGTCTTAGATTCAGTGGGTTTGGCCAGCTGAACCTAGAATATTTAGGGGCATGTTATATAGATTACGATTGTTTTCAGCCGCCACATTTATCAACAGCTGATCAGGCGTACGCCCTGATTGGCCCTGGTACGCACATTTCATAAATCACATGTGAACGTTGCCGTAGGATCGTTTTTATACCCAGATCTGCGCCAATTCCCACAAGACTGATAAATGAGGGCCAATGAATGTGGACATCTGTGGCATTAGAATTAGTTTGCCGATAACTGTCCCACTTTAATACAGAAATGATCTTGACCAAATGTTGGTGAGTCATGTTGGGATCATTAAGCTCACTGTCTCTTCAGGTCATCTACACAGTGAGGTACAGCCCATCTGGCAAGATCACCAATGTGACTGTTGCTCTGGTGCTTGGATTTGTCAGTGGAGCTGTGCTGAGCCTGGAGCAGGAGTTTCAAGTTGTGTTTGTCCAGGTAGGTCTTAAAAACACATCTGGAGTCCTGACCTGCTTGTAGAATATGTCCCTGAAGTTGAGTCAGACTTAACTTTAAACTGTGTTCAAAATGTGAACTTGGCTACTTTGAGGACTGTCTTGAGGGCTGCAAATGACAACATGTACATATTGTATGTAATTGTGTGTATATATGTACAATATGTATTACAATATAACAATTACCTCTATGTCATCAATGCACCTGAACTTATGGCAGCTATTTTGCACTTTGCACTGTTTTGCACTGACTGAAAGGCTTTTGCACTTTCGTTGTCAATCAATCAATCAATCAATCAATCAATCAATCAATCAATCAATCAATCAATCAATCAATCAATCAGCTTTACTTATTGAGCACTTTAAATACAAACAGAGTTTGAGCCAAAGTGCTGAACAGCGAGGAAAACCCAACAAGAGCCAAGAGCAGATATAAAACACCAAATGATAAGATAAAAACGAAGACAAGCGAACAGAATAAAACACTGTTGTGTCAGGGCAGCACAAACACATTACACACAGACTTCCATAGCCATTATTAGATGGAGTCATGGCCATCAACGCAAACAACCACAGGCAGCAGCCAACAGCACACACTCATAAACAGACATACACAGATGCATACATACACACAAGTTCTTCTACAGGAAGACATCATAATTCTGAGAGGAAATAAACTCATGAGAACGCAAGAGAATAAAAGTGAGTTTTAAGATGTTATTTAGAACAGTCCAGGGAGGTTGTACTTTGTCGCAATGACAAATAAAGTTCTATTCTATTCTATTCTATTCTATTCTATTCTATTCTATTCTTTTCTATTCTATTCTATTCTATTCTATTCTAAATAATCATTGGGAGATGAGCCAACCTTTAACTCCTAAGCCAACACCTGTATTGGACTAGGTGGGCAAGAAAGCTTGTGTAATGTTCATCAGTCACAGGCCTGTCTGGGGCCTTTACATTATATGCACCAGCAACAGGCTTTATTAATTAGCTGAAGATTGGAAAGCTGCATGGATTAGCATTAGTTTGCTCTTTTCAGCAACAAAGTAACTCTAAGTGCTGCACACATGGGGACCATGACCAAACAGGAAAAGACAAGAGTATTTTTACGACTCATCGCCACAATCTGGTGTCTGAGATACTGTGATGAAACGTTTCATTCCCTCACAAAGCACCTGAGATAACGAACAAACCTCTTAGACCTGTGGACCAACCAGCAGCCACAGGAGAGCAGTCCTGTTCAAATCTTCATCAAACTTCTCCCACAGCTGTATGCAGCTCAAAACATGTCTGCTGTCAGCACATTTTCACACTGGTGAAACACAAAGCAGCTGAGATCTGTGCTCATGTCGCTGGCTGAGTTAGCCTGGCTGAGTTAGCCTGGATGGTTAGAGGAAAGTTTTAAAAATGACAGCATTGCATACTCATAACAATGAAGGGAATCTTACCACCATAAAGAACCACAACTGGTCAAACTCTAGATGTAATAATTGTCAGTACCACTGAGGCTTTATTCACACTAAGTGTTTCCTGTGTGTGAACAGGAGGACCAAGAGGAGGCTGCTGTCCCCTCCAGTGGGAATCCAGGTTACGTTTTGGGACTTCCTCTGGTGTCTGGAACAAAAGTGGCAGAATATCCTTCACCTGCTTCATCTTTATTTTCCCTCACATTCAACACTAACCACTTTGAGCTACAGAAACGAAAGTATTTGATGGTATACGGAATAAAGATGATATGAAGTGTCATCACACACTCTGACAGATTGACCAAACATCCTGCACCACAGCTGTGCATAAAGAACAACAATGATGAAGACAGACAAACAAAACTGAAGGCACAGATGGACTGATTATATACTTCATCATAGTCATACTTCAGGGTCAGATTGAATTGGGTAGATTGTGTTGTGTAAACATCCTACGTGATCTCACTGACAGCTGATGTTAAGTTTCTCTGAATAAATACAGTCATTTTCTACTGTAACAGATTGGCAGGATGTCACCAAAAGAGAAAGATGATTAAAAGTATCTATCTTAACACCTGAGGCATGATGCCACTTAACCACAGAGTCACATTTCAGCACCTTAAGCCTAGTTGTTTGATTATATGCCAGTGATTCTTCTCAGTCTTTAAGCTTTAGTAGTCTCTTTGACTTCCTGTTGACTTCTTGCCTATCTGTAAAGCCAAACCCAAACAGCGTTTTCCCATTTCCCTGCTAGTATCCTGTCCCCTTCGTGTCTATCCTCTTCAAAGGCAACAAGCCTTTGATTAAGTTCAGGATTGCCCCTTGACAGCGGCCGTCACTTCGATCTCCAGGAGCATGGATCCAAGAGACACCCTGTCTCTCCTGTACAGCCCTCAGGACCAGGACTGTTTGCAAGGACGCCATCAGCGCTCTCCAGTCCTGTTCGGTCTGGACTCTGCGTCAGGCTGCACATTAAGGCATGGTGTCCTCACACTCACCATGCCTCATCCATGTTTCTCATAACACTGATTCCTGAGTAAATCTGTCATTGTCTCATCCCCACAGACTGGAGGACGCTGCAAACTGCTCCCAGATCTCCCAGGTGCTTCTGGACATCCTCCGAGGACCAAACTACCCTCAGTATGTGGCTTCATTTGGAAACTCCCCCTTAGACTCTCCACTGGACTGGGTGGAGGTCAGGAGCAACTTCAACCCTGGGGTGAGTTCAGATTAAAACAGGGTCAGAATGAAAGTTATGTTTACTGCACAGTGAAAGTCAGCACGCTGCTTTCCTTTGTGCATGAAAAGACGGCCATAAGTATACAATGAACGAGTCACATATGCAGCACAAGCTACAGAGAAATTTATAGCAGATGTAGCTCCCTATGGGAAGATTAAGTGTATAAGGTCTGACAACGGTACAGAATTTACCGGGCAGGAGTTCCAGTCCTTACTCGGGAGTAATGGGATAAGGCACGAGACGAGTGCACCCTACTCACCTCATCAGAACGGAACTGCTGAAAGGGGATGGAGAACCTTATTTGAGATGACACAATGCATGCTGTTGGAGAGCAACCTCTCAAAGCATTTGTGGACCGATGCAGTGCAAATTGCTGCTCAGATCCGCAACAGGTTTTGCAGTAAGCGCTCCCATGGACTGTGAGGATTATATTGAGGTCAATTCAAGAGCAGTTGAACACCTTGGGCTCTAATTTCGTGGCGCAGCGCAGGGGGCACAAGTCTGGCGCACCCCACGCAGTGTTCATTTCGTGCGCTGCACCGCCTTGTGCTGCCAATTTGACCAATATTTTGGTCTTTCCAGCACACTTTCCGCGGTGCTGTGGATCAGTCAGACCAATCAGACGCTGCGCCTCGGCCGCAGGGCATTTAAAGGCGAGGAGAGGCGCTCATTTGATCGGTGAAAACAGGGCTCGGCTGTGTTAAACCCACTCACGGCTCTTCGCCTCCCTCTCTGCCATTTGCACGGAGGGAGGCATGGACGCGCAGCTCTGCGCTCCTCTGCCCTTGACTGCGCCTCTCTTGGCACTGCAGGAAACTTGCAAAGTGCGCCAGTCACACCCTGTCCGCGCGGCGAAGGCCGGGCGCAGGGCAGGTGCGCCTGCGCTTGCGCCTGGTCTGTGAAATTAGAGCCCCTTGTGTGTAAACTCAACAAATCATTGTATGGGTTGAAACAGTCTGGTCGTAACTGGAATATGTTACTGCATGATCACCTTACAGAGAATGGTTTTGTGCAAAATGATGCTGACCACTGTGTCTACACCAGAAAACCTGGGGATGAGAAAGTTATACTGCTAGTGTGGGTTGATGATTTAACCATAGCCGCAAGTAACAACGCCATACTCAGAGCTGTGGAAGAAATACTGAGGAGAAGGTTTAAAATGAAGGATATGGGTCCATTTTAACACTTCCTAGGTTTTGATTTCGACTACAGTGATGGAGAAATCAAAATGACACAAAAGAGACACATTGAGAATATGTTAGCAAGATTTGGAATGTCTGAATGTAAACCCAGGTCTACCCCATCTGAGCAGAAATTACATTTTGACAATGATGGTGATGTCATTGATTCAACATGTTACAGAGAGATAGTGGGTAGCTTGATATATATCACGACATGTACCAGACCCGACTTGAGTTGGATAGTGAGTAAGCTATCACAACACCTGGCAGAACCAACGCAACAGCACTGGACTGCTGCAAAACACGTATTGAGGTACTTAAAGGGTACTATGCAACAGGAACTACACTACCAGAAATGTGAGAAACGCTTACAGTTCCAGGGGCGTAGTGACGCTGTTTGGGCAGCTGACAAGAATGACAGGAGAAGCACCACTGGATATTGTTCCAGTTTAACTGAGAATGGTGCAGTGATATCATGGAAGAGCAAGAAGCAGCCAACAGTGGCATTATCCAGCTGTGAAGCAGAGTATATGGCTCTAGCAGCCACTACTTATTTTTATTTCTATGTGTTTAAATGTATTTTAATGAATACAGACTTTTACTTATGTTTTAGATATTGTAAGCCATATGTGTTGTTTGTGTTTGTACAGCACTTTGGTCAACCTCAGTTGTTTTAAATGTGCTCTATAAATAAACTTTGAGTTGAGTTGAGACCCAAGCCGTTTGTTGAACCAGGCTGTAAATATGTTTTTTAATGCAGTAAAAGTCTGTTATTTTGGCTGGGGGTCTACGTGACTTCTGGTCTTTCTGCAGCCAGCCTAAAGCAGATTCTCGAAGAACAGCGACTTTTAGCACTTCCGCATAGGCTTCATTTTTACTAACCAGATGTTGCCCCTTGGTGTTGAGTCATATGACCGCTGCCGTATTGAAAAATTAGCGGCAGAATTTAGTTGACACCATTGAGTTCTTCTAGTGAGAATACATTCATTTCTATGTTTGGAACACTGACACTTCTGCTCATTCAAATTTTATCCAGAAAACTATTTTTTTGGCAGTCCAGAAGGCAGACATCTTGAATTTTCAGGTGGATAATGTATTTTTCTTTAAAAGCACATCTTTGACATCATTTGTGCCAAATTTGGTGCTTGTATGATGAAGTGAATGACTCCCCCAAAAATGTTGACTTAATCTGCTTCACTAAAATCAGAGAAAATAAACATGAGTCTCAAAACAAAACTATAAAAGCAACTTCAAAAATTTGTAAACATTTCACAAACACTTTGTTTTCAGCGGCAGCTTTAAAAAGGCAGATCAATGCTGAAGTTATGGTAGAATTGATTTCTTTTGGTTTTAGCTTGAAGACTTAATTCACTGTATGATCTTTGCCTTTGTCAATATTTTGATATCATTGTCATCTTATTCAATGTTTTATCTTTTTCTCTCTACATTTGTATTGCTCTGTGTTTACTCATTTCATTTTTCTTGACTTTAGTATTTAGTTTAAATTTTCTCAGCGTTCAGTCGACCCTGTGCATGTTTCAAAACTAAGGACACATGAAGTAATGTGTCTGTGTTCTTTCATTTTGTGTGTTCATGCTTCACAGGAAACCCAGAGTTGCAGCATTCCATTGTCTCGGCATTTAGAAATTGAATGGACTAAATATGGATCGTTGGTGAACCCTCAAGTTCAGATTGTGGGAGTCAGAGAAATCATCCAGACCAACAGCAGCAGTTTGGTGAGAGACAGGCTTTTTCTCAAACCTCTTCTTTTATCAGTTTACCAACAAAGAAACCTTCATCAGCTTCCAGAAGCCTCAGTTGAACTCTGAGACTCATATTAGATTTTCAGGACCTGCTGGCTGTTCTGACAATCAAAGAGTTAAAACTTTTTCTCCCTGGAAAGGGTTTTAGTTCAATGTTTCCCCTACTGTTACGTTAGCCGGACCCCCACCTCACCTGGAAGTCAAGTTAATTTGATATCCTTTATAGCGCCAGATCACAGCAGAAGTACATTAGGGTTACCTCTCAAAGAGGAGACAGATCTTAGTGAGGAGGTGTGGTTGACCCTGTTGCTAGGTAAGACGCAGTCTGCTAAAAGCTGTGATTGGTTGGTACTGAAGGGGAAAAGATGAGGGGAAAAAGTGCTCTGTGCTCCTAGTGATGAATGGACAGTAAAATCAACGCATCACTCTGACTGTTTTAGGAAATGTGTGATGGTGACATTAATTTTATATCACGATGATGAAACTCAGCTAAATTAAATTAATTGTGATTCAGCTTCAAAACGTTTGAACGTACCTGATTCACATGCCCAGTGTTTTGATTAGCTTATTGTTGTGTTCACAGCCCATGCTGCTCAAGTTACTATTTAATGTGTTTGTTATTAATGGTAGACGCAGCCTCAACTGTCAGCACTTCCTGTGATTAATGGCGTCCTTTTAAAAAGTGGTTTGATTTGGCGGAACTACCAAACAACAAACGCCATGGATAAAAAACAGAACTAGACAGAGCCTGCTGTTAGCTCAGCTTGTGGTGGAGAATAAAAAAGCATTAAAAGCGACACTGGGTCCCAGGATCACTGCACATGAGAAGAGGAAGACTTGGGAGCTCATTGCCCAACAAATCAATGTGTCAATCCCTCTCCTTGCACACACAAGAGTGTTACAGTGTTGTAGGCTACCATTCAGGTTGTGGCAGCTGACATTGGTTTCTTTAATATAAATAACTGTTACAGAACTTCATCTGTTCATCAACTGGACTGTTTAGGGGATGAATCGCCGTCTAAACAGCTGTCTCGGGTGGCAGAAACTGTTTTTTGGAAGTCTGACACCAGTATAAAGCTTCTTCCTCAGGATTCTTTAAGTCCTCCTCCCTACTCTTTTTCACTTCAGGGGCAGGGTTGAAAGCTAGACCCACATGTCTATGTTTGGTAGTTATTAAGTGCATAACCAAAGGGGAACCATCAGATCACTTGGTGTCTCTGTTCCATTACTTCATGTCCATTCCTAGCTTTGCTCTCTCAGCTAACACTGCTGTCTTTGAACACTTTGGATCAAATATACAACTGTAGATCTCAAAGTTTCACCACCTTTGACCCTTTCTGTACTGACTACCTTTTGTTATAATATTAGAAGTACTGACAGTACAACTCCTGGCAAAAACTATGGAATCACTAGTCTTGGAGGATGTTCATTCCGTTGTTTAGTTTTGTAGAAAAAAAAGCAGATCACAGACGTGACACAAATCAAAAAAAATTAAAGCTGCAAGCAGCGATAAGCGGGCTCTCGCCCATCAGTGCTTCCGTCAGGTTTGTTGCAGCCTTCCCATAGGAAGCAATATCTGGCTCACAAAGAAGTTATATTTGCAGCAGGTTGCAGTACTGGTTTTGACCAGAATTTATGGATATGACTTAAATATAATTATCATTGTCAGTATTATGGGTCAGAGATCTTCAGAGAGTGTGTAGGAGTGAAAGCATGCTCAAAGGTGTTAATTGAAGTAATTATCACTTGTGACCAACAGGTGGCGCTTTACCTATAACTGTATAACTGTAATGCATGTGTATACGAGTCCAGAGTGGGATTGTGATCATGTGTGTTAAATTTGGAACAGATTGGACAATATTCAAGGAAGAAAGTACCACTCCTTTCCAGGGGGTGGCACTACTGCAGTAGCAGAGATTTGAGGATGCAGATGTGTTGGTGGACCTTGATGATGTCTGTGAAATTTGAAGCAGATTGAACCTAAAGGTACAGTGGCCCTGAAAGCTCTCAGTGCAGCAACATAAGAAAGCACATGCTAAAAGACAAAACACAAGCAAATTAAGAAAACATCTTTATCGACGTGACATGTGCGCAGCATTTAGAAAACCCGCTGCAAAGAGCACATCACAACACATTCCAAAAACGTGCTGCAAAGAGCACATCACAACACATTCCAAAAACGTGCTGCAAAGAGCACATCACAACACATTCCAAAAACGTGCTGCAAAGAGCACATCACAACACATTCCAAAAACGTGCTGCAAAGAGCACATCACAACACATTCCAAAAACATGCTGCAAAGACCATAAAACAACAGAAGTGTTTCCAGAGGACTCTTAAAACTGATGCACATCTGCCGACACGCTTGTTGTTGCCGGGGATTTACAGTCACAGCTGAATGTTTGTCGTCATCATCCGAGACAGTGCATCTTCGTTGCTGTGTTGTTAATCTTGATAGTTATGTTGATGTTTTAAAATACGGCTTATTTTTTTACGCGCTGAAGGAGATTTGGTGTGATTGTACATAAGTGTCCTTTTAAAGACGGAATAACAGCTCTTCCAGCCTTCTCCACACCACTGTTGTGTGGAGTAGGAGAGATATAACATGCTGAATGGATTAACAATGAATCTCTTGTGATAAAGTTAAACATTTATTTGTTCAATAATGAAAGTTGATATTTTGCTGGAAAAACAGCTTAATCAATTTATGCTTACCGGTAGCATATTAATGCACTTTCCAATGTATGTAAGCATCAAGCTGGCGCCAAGTGCTCTATAGCGTGTTGTTAGATTAAGAGCTATAGAATATGTTGAAGGTATTAAATAGGAATCTCATGTGTGAGAGTTTTGTATTAAGCAGTTATGGGGCTTTAAGGGAGATCTCTAATAGCCCCATTTCTACCCTTTATTTTTATAAAAGTACAAAAACATTAAGTGAGAGGTATATACACATGATTTAACTGAAGCTTTTGAATTTTAACACAAAAGCAGGTCTCCTAGCTCAGGCTAGTCTCATCACATTACCTTCAAAGCTCCAAAGAAATAAAAACACAAACATTTTAAAGCCTTTATACGACTTGCTACATGGTGTTGTACTAGATACCTGGATGATCCTCTGTATATCATTGTCAGACACTTTAGGCCTCTCCAGCAAGCATCTTATTTATTTCAACTCGGTCACCATAACACAGTCTACTGTCCCCTTCTACTCTTTTTTACGGTAACTGGAAATGCCAAAGCCACCTTGCGTTAATGTGGAGCGATCCGTGCATATACTGTAATACATGTGTTGAATGTTAAATAAATCAAAAACACACACGTTTCCAATAAAACTGATGGAAAGATAACCATAATAGAGCTGACTGAAAATCCCCAGCAACAACAAGCATGTCAACAGATGTGCATCACTTTGAGTGTCCTCTGGAAACGTTGTGTTGTAGTGTATTTGCAACACGCTTACCTTATGTGTTTCTAAAGTGATTTAGAAAAAGGAGGAGCTTTTAATCACTGAATAAAACATTTGACTTTGTGTTGACAGTAGGGGGTGCCCAACTTTAATCTTAAAAAGAGCATATGGATGCATTGAGGGTGTGACACTGAACATATGTGTGAATTTTTGTCCTGAAGCAAGAATGCAGAAGATTGCTATTAAGGTTATCCTGATTTAGAAAAATGGTCAACTTTGGCAGCTGGTTGTGGCCACACTCGCTGAGTTGCAAAAAATCTCTTATTAACTTTTCATCCTAAATGTGTGTAGTATACACAAGCCGAGTTTGGAGTTGATGAGATGAAAAAGCTAGGGCTCGTTTGTTGAAATACATACCCAAAACTGTTATAACTTCCTGTCCCCATTTGGGGGCGCTGTACTTTCAGGAAAAATAATGACATAGATGCATCAGGGCTGTAACGCTGAACACACGTGTCCATTTCGTGCAGATCAGACAAAGTTGAAAAAATGCTGAACTTTGAGCCCTTGTCCTGGCCGTGCCCATTGAGTTGTGAAAATTCTTTTAATAACTTTGTATCTTTAATGTGTTGAGTATACACAAGCCAAGTTTGAAGTTGATTTGTTAAAAGAATACCTCCAACTAGTTAGTTCAAAAATACGTCCCCTATAAATCGTCAAATCCAATGTTAAAGTCCAAATTACAAATTTCCTGTTGGGAATTTACCATGGTCATAGGTGACTTTTTTGTAGGTCTAGGCATGATAGTTCTGGCCAAAAAATATTTCAGGGCTGTAGCTTAAAGTAGCCCGAGGGGCTGCAGTTTTTAGCCTTTAGGGTGCACTATAGAGTATATTTTTTTGCGCAAACACTGGATTCATAAATTTTTTTGCGCAAACACTGGATTCATAAATTTTTTTGCCATGACTGAATTTTGGGGCTAGGTGCATACGCGTTTATCTGAACAGGGCCTTCATCGCACCTGCGGTTAGTGGGCTCTGGCCCTAAATACTGTGGTAGTCATTAACGGTTTCCCTTATCAATCTCTGTAAATGTTCATTCCTAAAACTAACACAAGCATCAGATTGGATCCTCTCTTTAGTCTGCAGTTAAAAAGGAGTGCACACACTTTGGAGAACTGCTGCACAAAGTGAACTGACGTGAATCATGGCTCCAACACCAGCGATGTCAACTGAAGTAAAGGAGAGGATTATTAACTTCTCAAGAAGGTAAATCATCACACAATGTTGCAAAAGATGTTAGTTATTTACAGTCAGCTGTGTCTAAAATATGGGCCAAGTACAAACAACATGGGATGGTTGTTTAAGGCAAGCATACTGGTAGATCAAGGAAGACATCAAAGCATCAAGACAGAAAAGTTAAAGCAGTATGGCTTGAAAACAGAAAATGCACAGCAAAACAAATGAGGAACAAATAGGCATGAGCTGGAGTCCATGTCTGTGACTGAACTGTAAGAAACCGCCTCAAGGAAATGAGATTTACAGAAAGACTGGGAAAAAGCCGTCTTTAACACCTATACAGAAGAAAACAAGGTTGCAGTGTAGCTCACGGTAGCTCTGGGCCCAGCCTCTGCCGACAGGATTACTGCCTAGCAAGGTAGCTTTGAGGATAGGTTCAGGATTCCCTGGTCTACGACTCGGGATCACTCCTCAGCGAGGCGAGTCTCCATGGCAGCACACGCTGAACGGCTAACCTGCTCCAGGGCAGGTTAGGTTCCAGATTGAACTCGCGGACTAGAAAACCCCGCCCACTGACCAATGAGCCCTCATGAAAAAAAGGCTTGTCCGTTCTCAGGGGATCCTGTGGACATCGGAGCCTGACCCACTCTCTTTTTCTGATGACCACCTTTATGAAAGTTACCGGTTTTCCAGGGAGGGGTTGTTAGTACATGACACTTTCTACAGGTAGTTAAAGGAAATGAAGAACTCTCATTGCCGTAATAAGATCTTCAACACCAACACTTCTGTTCCATGACAATATTTTATCGCTCGTATTAAAATTGAGACAGGAATTCATGTAGGGCTCATGTGGGCTACATGTCTCACAGAACATGTAAACACGATAGGAATGAACAAATGAATAAATTCATCTAAGAAATAAATTAGATATGTTGCATGTTACAGTAAAAGTGCATGGTGAACAGTGCTATTTCAGGATGATAATGGCACAAAATATTTTTTTTTTGCACTACACTTGCGCATTTAGACTGTCAGCAATTTTCTGCCAGCACTCCTTCCGTGCTTCAGCAGCGGCGACAGTGCTGCTTTTAACGTTAATTACATGTTTCAGCTCGTCATACTTCCTCATGATCACCTCCTGCTCCTCCTGTGTGACGTATGCGGTCCTTCTCTCTCCGGCCTGCTCTGACGCTCCAGACTGCCCCATGATCGCGATTGGTCAGATGCAGCGGGCTCCGCCTTACATGCGTGCACGCGCTCATTGCCTAGCTGGATCCACTTATGAGGTTGATAACCAGCGTCGTGAAACTGTTTAAGAGACCGGCTACCGCGCTCAGTTCAGCGAGGTAGCTCCAAGGCTATCTCGCTCGGCTGAACTTGCTTCGTAGAGGGCCCTGGAAAAGCAACTGGGACTGTTGATGATTGTAGGAAGGTCATATTCAGTGATGAATGGTGAATCTGCACTTGGCAAGATAATGACACTGGAACTTTTGTTTGGTGCCGTTCCAATGAGATGTATGAAGACAGCTGCCTGAAGAAAACATTTGATTCACAGGGCTGGTATGGGGCTGCATGTCACGCAAAGGCACTGGGGAGATGGCTGTCATTACATCTCCAATAAATGCACAAGTTTACTTTGACATTTTGGACACTTTTCTCATTCCATCAGTTGGAAGGATGTTTGGGGATGATGGCATCATTTTTCAAGATGATAATGCATCTTGCCATAGAGCAAAAACTGTGAGACTTCCCTTGAAGAAAGACGCATAGGTCAATGTCATGGCCTGCAAATAGTCCAGATCTCAGTCCAACTGAAAATCTGTGCTGGAAGTTGAAGAAAATGGCCCATTACAAGGCTCCAATCTGGCATCAGCAATCAGAGAAAGTTGGAGCCAGATTGACGAAGAGTCCTGTTTGTCACTTGTTCAGTCCATGCCTAAAAGACTGCAAGCTGTTAAAAAGGCCAGAGGTGGTGCAACAAAGTCCTAGTGGTGTGCTGACGTGTTTTCTTGTTTGTTTTTCATGATTTAATTTTTTTTTCCTTCTCCTCGATCTAAAAAAGAAACTGTTACAGACTTGTTTTTTTTTCTTTAAGCTAGAAAGTTGCCATTTGAAAAAGCTTAAGTTTTGTGTCACGTCTGTGATCTGCATTTTTTCTACAAAATTAAACAACAGAATGAACATCCTCCAAGACTGGTGATCCATAGTTTTGCCAAGGGTTGTGTTAAAGTTGGTTGTGTTGTAACTGAGTTGTTTCCCCATTAGGCCTCCCTCTCTGCTGGAAGCCCCATCCTGTCAGTCAGAAGCTCAGTGAGATTTACACCTGTCTCTGCACCTGCTCGTCCTGGTTACAGAGCCACGCCCACCATCAACGCCAGGCTGCCCGTTGACTTCTTCTTCCCATTCATCTGACCTTGTGTACCTTGTGTGTGTGTGTGTGTGTGTGTGTGTGTGTGTGTGTGTGTGTGTGTGTGTGTGTGTGTGTGTGTGTGTGTGTGTGTGTGTGTGTGTGTGTGAATTGTGTAAATAATTGTAAATGTTAATACAAGTTTTTAAAGATTATTTAATAAATGTTTAGTTTTTTCATAAAATAAATGTCTTTCTTTGATTAGATCAGACTTTTACATGACAGGTGATGTAAACTTTAACAGTCTGAGGAACATGTGTAATATTTACAGGCAGATTAGAAGACCATGGCCTTCTTGCAGCAACATTCAGCTCAATGTAAATATGATTATATCAATACCAAGAGGCTTGTTTCAATCATCATGGACAGGTTTCTCAACAGGTCATGATTTCTCAAAAGTTATCATGAGTTGATGAGTTCCAGGTCTGTAAAGAAGCTGTGGGAATATTTAAGTCAAGGACTTCATCTGTAGAAACATTGATTAAAAATGGTGGTGATGTAAATGATGCTGAACAGAAGCTCCATCACAGTTATCCCAGGGGATCAGAAGTCTATTCCATGTTTCTTAAGCAGAGCTTGAAGTGTCTGGTTCTCTTTTTCCTGCAGGCACAAGACAAGGACAGAACTTTGAGTCGTTTTGCTCTAAAGAGAGCACTGTCAGTCCAGATGCTCACACTCAAATAGAACATTTCTATTTTTGTTTTCTGGCTTCTGGAGGTAAAAGTTAGATTGCAGTTCAGTATGACGACATCATAAACAGAGGAAATGGTCCGAACAGGAGATGCTCTTCAGAGAAGCTGATGAGCGTTTTGAAAGCCTGTGGGTCATAAAACAGGCTGCTTTACTTATATGCTGTCTGAAGTATTTAGAGCGGACTCAGACTACCATCTGTCGTTTTATTTGGGAAAGGACACAAAGTTTATTCACAGCCCTGAGGAAACCATGCTTGTTTGGAATGCCCAACATTCAACAGCCATTTTTGACTCTTTGAACTCTACAGTCTGCAGTCAGCGCTAAAACTCACCAGTTTGTCATTGTGCTCCTGTAGCTCTGTGACTCTCTGGACCAGGCGGTCGTAGCTCTCCTTCAGCTTGTGGATCTGCTGGTGAGCTCTGGTCTTTACTGATACCAGGATACCTGCAGCATGTTCAGTAACATACACATTACTTTTTAATGCATACTCCCCTGCAAAGTCTTCAAAGTTAAACCAACTACATTTACATCCATCATCAGGGTTTGAGCCGGGTCAACAAGAGGGCATCAGGCCAAAAGTCTAAAAAAATTAACCTATTGTTTTAACCCCTCTCTACCTGGCAAAGCATTTAATGGGATCTATAACCCCAACCCCAACTTGTAAAATCCCTGCCCATGAGCCAGCCACACAGGGTCCAGGATTCTGAAAAGAATGTCTGTTCATTAGATCAGTGGTTCTCAAATAGGGGAACATGTACCCCTGGGGGTACACAAGATTCAAAAATGTATCAAAAACAATAGCAACCAGGCAAAAACTTTAACACTATTTATTCAATCAATGTCTGAATCAAACATAAGTCTGAGTTCATAAACTGAATATTATATCCAGCAGGTTATTTAATTCCATTATACCCCCCCAAACACACACACACACACACACACACACACACACACACACACACCACTCACACACCCCACTTACACACCACACGCCGCCACCACCAAAAAAAGAAAAAAGTTCTCTTTATACTAGGATAACAACACAAATTACAGCAGCGTAGTTGAAGCGTAGCAGCAGTGCTTGAAAACACAGAGGGACATGAAATAAAGAAGGAATATCTAGAAAAAATCTGTCTGTATTTGGAAAAATCTGCTAATTGGGATTTCACAAGTTGCAACACACCCTAAGGCACTATGATTTTTTCTGCGAGGAGAACTTAGTGGACTGTAGCATGTAGCCAGCACATCTTCAGTGAGACTTACATTCTTTGAGTGAATCTTTTCTTTTAAATTAAGTTCAATCGATCAATCTTTATTTATATAGCGCCAAATCATAACAAATGTTATTTCAAGACACTTTACAAAAACATTTACAGGTCTAGACCCGTAAATGTTAATAAAATGTTATTAACAGAAACCCAACATCAAGACAAGATAAGGAGTCTTATCTTATCTTAATCCACCATGAGTACAGGACTTTGCAGCATTTAGCAAGTTACAATGGAGAGGAAAAACTTCCCTTTAACAGGCAGAAACCTCGGACAGAACCAGACTCATGTTAGACAGACATCTGAGGAGACTGGGATGGGGTTAGAGAGACAGATAGAGGAGAGAGAGTGGGAGAGAGAGGGGGGGGGGGTAGGGTAGGGATACACATACATGCACACAGACACAGACACACACACACACACTTACACACACACACACACACACACACACACACACACACACACACATTCACACACACACACATACACACACACACACACACACACACATTCACACACACACACACACACACACACATTCACACACACACACACACACACACACACACACACACACACACACACACACACACATACACACACACACACACACATTCACACACACACACACATACACACACACACACGCACACACACACACACACACACACACACACACACACACACACACACATTCACACACACACACACATACACACACACACACACACACACACACACACATACACACACACACACACACACGCACACACACACACACACACACAGAAAGGGAGAGAGAGAGAAACAGACGCAGTCTGAAGTTTGGCGCTGTGGTGACAGTTAAGGTGAAACCAGCAACAATTCAAAGCCGTAGCAGCTGGTGTTGGACAGGAGCACAGCAGCAGGGCGTCCACTTCACTACTTCACCGATCCCCAGGAACCTACAAGACAAACTCAGAGCCTCCCAGAGAGGTGTATGTCATGTCTTTTTGGGAAGAAAGTAAATAATTGAGGTTTGAGAACAGACATTGGGGCAGTTTTCCACCGTCTCTCAGTCCATCTTCAACAGACTCAGGTCCAAAGAAGCCTCCATTTTTTTTGGATTGTGTTTGTATCTGGTTTCCTCTTTGTATTGCACAGATTGAGCATGAATTTGGGGATAAAGTGATGAACTGTGTTCATGGACAATTGAACTCATGCTGAGATCTCCACTACTCAGTCATGTCTGGTTTTAATGTGGTGCTGGCTGATGCCCTAATTATCTCATCCTTCCAGTAGTGGTTTTGGTCCTTGTCCATTTTATACAGAGATTACTCCAGATTCTTTGAACCATTTGATAGAATTAAGTTTTGTTGTCCACTGAGGTTCTCTATATAGAAAGCCTAAGACTATACACTTGAGACTGGGCCTATGTAAGCCCAGTGTGGGCACAAACACATTAATATGGTCAATATAAAAAACAGTTGAATTACAGTGAAAAACCATCATTTTGTTGGTTAAATCCTGGGTATCATTTTGTGACATTAAGGGTATTTCCTGCACTTGGGATGAAAGACTTGTTAAACACATTTTTGCCTTTTTGGCAGCTAATACTCACAGTGATCACATTTACACGCTCCCACTGGTGTCCTGAAGTGTCTCTGTGGGGCAGCATGACAAAAGTTCTCTGATCCAGAAAATAAGCTCCCTTTAAAGTGATACTCCGGGATGGAACAAGTTGGGTCCTATCACAAGGTTTAGAGCAGAAATGACCCCTACAGCAGTGATTTTGTGCAGCAGAAGCCCAGAGCGCTCACACCAAACACCCCCTCCCTGCTCCTCTGTTGGTTTCCTCAGCACTCAGACGGGGCCATATTTTACTTGACCAAAAACACAAATAAACGGACTCCCACTGAAAAAATCTGATATCCGTCTGCATTCACGCTTTATTCAAAGTGAACGGCAGGTCGTCCTCTCTCTCATAATCACTCATCTTTATGTTGTTATTGCATAATTCATCCAGGCAGACTACATGCGTTTGTTTATATCTTGCACGCTGCGCGCAGACTGATACACTAAGCGGCGAGCGCCTCGTAGCCAGCTGTGGCTCTGCAGCGGAGGTAGCGCCGTTTTACGACACGATGAGAATTAGAGCCTTATTTAGAGGTGTTTTTGTGTGAAAGTAATGCGCTGAAAATTCTCTAAATAAAACATGAATGCAGACCAATATCAGATTTTTTCGGCGGGAGTCCGTTCATTTGTGTTTTTGGTCAAGTAAAATATGGCCCCGTCTGAGTGCAGAGGAAACCAGCAGAGGAGCAGGGAGGGGGTGTTTGGTGTGAGCGCTCTGGGCTTTTGCTGCACAAAATCACTGCTGTAGGGGTAATTTCTGCCCTAAACCCTGTTATAGGACCCAACTTGTTCCATCACTTTAAGTATTGAGATCTACCAGCCCTTTAGGAGAATTTGTAGCTGCATTGAGCTAAAAAGCTGATCTCAAACCCTTTAAGCTTTATAGGATGCATTGTGACTGTTGAGCAGGGTCAACACAGCATCATCAGTGCTACTATGTGCAAACTGGTGTGGGTCTAATCTAATAGGGTCCACAGAGTGAGTCAGGTGAGGTGACTAACAAATAACCTGCTCCATGGTTTCATACAGTTCAAAGCCCAAGTAATAGGCCAGAAATCATTTTTCATCACTCGCATTTGACATTTTTGAGCATAGTCTTTAAGCTGTGAGTCATCAGGACCAAATTTGGCTTTAGTTTAAAAAGACTTGCTGCAACATTGTTCTCTTGAATTAATAATGAAATCTGCACAAGATTTTTACGTAACTCTTCATTTCCTGTATTACCATCCAGTGTGTCTGATCTACAGTAAAAATCCCTCAGTGCATCCAGGGGACTGCCCCAGAAAATATTTAACCCTTCCCATGCTTTTCTTATTACCAGTTGGGAATTTGCCATCTACCTTATTCTTAAAATTAATTTTTGCCTTAAAATTGATTTGAAGCGCTAGCAGTTAGGGTTGTGCACTCCATGACGCAAGCCACTGAGCTGACAAGCCAGGTTCAAACAAACCAGTGGCACCATTCAAACCAGCAGCGTTCAATATCTTGTATCTTCCCAAACTTGTGATGTGATTGTGAGAATTCAACAAAAGAGTCTGTTTTTTATGCTCCAGCTGTGTCTGCCTGTTTCCTCACTCCTGGGTGAAACAGTCCACTGAAGCAAATTTAGGTTCGAAGATATTAAAAGTCATCTGTAACTTTAAAAAAGCAGGGCTACAGCTGGACACTGGGTACTAGATGAGTTTTTTTCCCTTTAGTGTTGTTAACATCCTCAACTTGCTCACAGACAAAAGTACTGACCGTTTATAATCCTGGCTACCCTCCAGAGCCGCAGCAAGATGAGGAGGCCCATCCCATCAAAGGCGTCCTCATGGAAGATGAAAACGATGTCCAACACGAAGGAAATGACCACCACAAAACCGTCAAACACCTCAAACTTGTGCTGAAAGAACTCCATGCGGTATGCGTACAGCTTGCCAGCCAGCTCCACCATGAAGAATGTGAGGAGAGCAAGGCTCAGGTAGTGAAATATCTGCAAAGATTCAGTGTATCAGTCAATCATTTCAGCGTGTGACCTCATGTAGAGTTATTTGACAAACCTGGGGCTCACCTCAGGAGCAATGTGGCCATGCTCCAGCTTGATGACAGACAGATCTATGAGCAGCTCTGCCAGAACAAAGAAGGCATCCAGGATTATCAAACCAACTACTGCCACCTGGAAGCAAAGGCAGACGATTAAAATACTGCATAATAGATCGTAAAAGTGATGAAAAACAAAATGCTGGGTCCTCTTTGGTCTGTCTCTGTCTGAACTATCTGAGCTTTTCTTTGTATCCTGTCAAAAACCTTGAACCATGGATTTGATCGGCAGGTCTCGCAACGCAATTGATCAAATTTTCTCAGCGAGGAAACTGGGCGAAGGGGAGCCCGCCTGTCCCAGCCGAACGTTTGCAGCCAGGTATATAATCGACTCCTGGGATGCTTGGAGGACCGTATGCCTGTCAATCCATTCCGTTGAGGATGTTGAAGATAGTTACATATTTTGTAGGGCTGGGCAACGATTAAAACTTTTAATTGTAATTAATCGCATGATTTCCCTGATTGATCATAATAGATCACATTGTGAAAGTGCCATAACATCTGTCATGCAAACACTAAATCAGTACTTGTTAAATGGTAATAGTTAAATAACAGTTAAAAGTAACAGTTAAATCACATATTTAGTGCAAATCAAATTTACAAAATGTAAATACAAAATTAAAGCTGAGTGATACTCCAGGATGGAACAAGTTGGGTCCTATCACAAGGTTTAGGGCAGAAATGACCCCTACAGCAGTGTTTTTGTGCAGCAGAAGCCCAGAGCGCTCACACCAAACACCCCCTCCCTGCTCCTCTGCTGGTTTCCTCTGCACTCAGACGGGGCCATATTTTACTTGACCAAAAACACAAATAAACGGACTCCCACTGAAAAAATCTGATATCTGTCTGCATTCAGGCTTCATTTAGAGAATTTTCAGCATGTTACTTTCACACAAAAACACCGCTAAATAAGGAGATCCAATGAGGACAACCATGCTGAACCAGCCATGTAGTCAAGGGACTCGTCTATACCCAGCAGTGGATAGGAGTTCTTTACAGTTCTGTCATTCAGTGGTCGGTAGTCTACGCAGAACCTTGAGACCTCATCTTTCTTAGGACCCATTACAACTTGTGACACCCACAGACTCACTGATAGCTCAATAATGCCAGCAACCCTCATCTCTTGTATCAACTGGTCAGCAACAGCTTGGCAGGCTTTGGGCAATCGTCTTGGCTGTTGGCAGACTGGCTGTGCATCACTTGTTTTGATAGTATGTTGCACCAAATGTGTTCTGCCAAAGTCACTGGGGCTAGTGGAAAAACTGTGTTGATGCTCATACAGGAGATTCCATCACCTATCCTACTGCTTAGAGTTCAGGCCCTCCCAATTCTTCTCCTAGATGTTTCGGACAATTGAACTGGCAGCTGACTCCCTCCCGGATGAATAGACCACACTTGCAGACTAAGCAACAGCAGGGGGATGTGCCGGGAATTGTGCATCCGGTTGTGGAGTCAGAGGTTGTCGTCCAGCAGGGGAAGAGGGCTTTCTGCAAAAGGGGCTTCTCATTGGGGAGGACCAGGGGTACATGGGGGTGTCTTCCTCCACATCACCTCTCTCATTTGTTCTGGAATGGGATGGATGCTCATCTTTAAATGTCACGGTACGTGCTTTGAAGTCTAGCATCACCCCTGCCGCACACAGAAAGTCCTTTCCAAGTAGAGAGTTTTCTTTCACTTAAGCAACACAGACTGGTTGGTGGTTTCAGTAGGTCCCTATTTCAATCAGTGCCTCCCAACATGGGAGCCTTCTCTCCCAAAACTGTGGTGAGCAGAACATTGGTGGCTTGGGTTTGAGTTCCCACTGGGAGGAGGAGGGATGCAGTCCAGACTGAATTCAGTACGGTTTGGGTACACTGGCCATTAACCAACACAGGTACTCCACAGCAGCCAGTTGTGAGTAGTTTTTGGTTAAGCAGGCATGAGTGATAGGGAGGTGGAGCGCTTTTGCAATAGGTTGTGTGTTGCTTTCCATGGGAAACTGTTGGTGGTTCGGGTCGTTCCCCTCTACACCGAGCCCTGGGCATTTCCCGACTTCGGCCCCTGCAGGGAACAATCAGGCACTGTACAGAGGCCCCATGTGTGAACCCACCAGTTGAGATGCACCATCAATATCAGGGAATTTCTTTTGGGCAAAGTAGTGCAGCTCAGCTGCTAACACCCCTAAATTTTCTCAATATTCTCGCACTCCCTCATTGAATCTCTGTCACATTGCGACTGCAGGAGTGTTGTTTTCAAAACGTCTCTCTAAGGCCTTGGATATAGCTAGTGGATTTTCTGGGTCCGCTGTAGTGCTGCACTATTTGGGGAAAAGGTGCGATTTGCGATTAGGTGGACAATATTGCGATTGCGATTGTGCTTGCGATTTAATAAAAAAAGTTGCGTCATAAGTCTACAGACTTGCTTGGTTATCATGGAGAAAAATCTGAATTGCATGTGCTGACATTGCGATTGCGATAACCTCTTCTGCGATTACGTAATTGCATGTGCTGACATTGTGATTGCGATTGTGATAATCGTGCAGCACTAGTCTGCTGTGGTCACAATACTCTTTTTGCCTCCCCTTCTAATGCAGAGATTAATTAAACAGCTCTTTCAGCTGGAGACCAGCCATTGGCCATTGCTAGGAGCTCAAACTGGGGTAAAATGTTCCCTGAAAGGTGAGACCATCATGACGTATCACTTTAATATGGCCGCTTTGGGGGAGGTTCTGGAGATGGTTTTGGCAGAGTTACTAGGGCAGCAGACAGTGCGGTACTCAGGGCTGGCACAAGGTCACTTTGTTTGTTAGCAGCAGCACTACAGGAAGTAGTTGTCCCTATCCCCTCGCCCAAATGGTGACTAGATTTTGAATACAGTACATGAACAGGAACATTGGTATCACTATTTTTAGCCTTGGTAGCATCAGTATGGTCTCCAGCTTCATGTGGTTTATCATCCCCACCTTTTCACCCCCCCACCCCCACCCCCACCCCACCCCTTCATTGGTATTATGTTGCCTTTAGAGCCAGAAAATGACCAAAAGCATGCTCCATCGCAATGCTCATTCTCTGCACAAAGTCATCTTCAATTTTAGCTGTGATGTTTTTTTGTTACTCTGAGATAGAACTTGGCTGGCCACCCAATTTACCTTGAGGAGCTATAAGGTCTTTCTGTAATTCTGGCTTAGGATTTGCTTGGCTGCCCACTCTACCTCGAGGAGCCCTCAGGGCAGTGATGCCATAGTTGTTGGAGTGGCTGACATAAGGTCTGCGTAAATTGGATTGGGTCTCTGTTGTCACGTGAGTGTGTGGTGTCATTTCCGGTTTTCATTACTCTGTCTACAGCACGGTTTGGTCGTTAGCTCTCAACTATCTTTGTAGTTTTCTCTGTAACAGACTTTCCCTCTTTTCAAACTCATCATCCTATCGCTCTGTAGTTGTTTGCACCAAGCACTCTGCCTTTTTTCCCACAAGGGTGTACACTTTTTTCTTTGCTCATTGCGTGGAACCCGTCAACTTGGCTGTCTTACCACAGGATCCTCTTCTGTCGGATCATTTCTTCATTAATTTTGAATTCTTGCTGTCAGATTTCTCACCTGTGAATCAAGTCATCTTGTCAAGGAACCTGTCTGACAGAGCCGTAGACATTTTCAAGGAAGCAATTCCTGCTGCCTTGAATTCTTGCTCTACCTTTGCAGAGAGCTCTTATGCTCCTTCTCAGCTTGATGCGGATACCACGGGTTCACTTCAAGCCGTCCTCGATTTAATTGCTCCACTTGGACAGAGGACTCTCAGACGACATAGTTTGGCTCCGTGGTACAACGCTCAAACTCATGAGCTCAAACAAAAATCGAGGAAATCAGAAAGAATATGGCGTTCAACTAAAACAAACAAATCCGGCTCGCGTTGGAAAAATAGTCTAAATGAATATAGGAAGGCTTTGCGACTTGCGCGTGCTAATTATTATTCAGCTTTAATAGAAGAGAATAAAAACAATCCTAGATTCCTTTTCAGCACTGTAGCCAGGCTGACAAACAGTTATAGCTCTACTGAGCCATGCATTCCTCTATCGCTTAGCAGTGAGGACTTTATGAGCTTTTTTAATGATAAGATATTAAAGATTAGAGATAAAATTAGTAACGTGTTACACGTTACTGCGGTAGAACTTTCAACCAATGGCGAAAATGTGGAAGTGTTGCTTAGAGTTAAGGGCTCCTGTTTCCCTCTCTGCCAATCTAACTTCTAGTCTCAGTGTCTTGTAGGTTCCTGGGGATCAGTGAAGTGGATGATCTGCTGCTGTGCTCCTGTCAGACTCCAGCTTCTATGGCTGTGGCTTATTGACAGGAATGGCCTGCTAGTTTCTCCTTAACTGCTGACTTCCAACTATGTCTGTGTCTATGTGTGTCTCTCTCTCCCTTTGCGCCTTGTCCCTCTCTGTCACCCCCCCTTTTTCTCTCTATACTTTTCTCTCCCACTCTCTCCTCTATCTGTCTCTCTCTAACCCCATCCCAGTCTCCTCAGATGTCTGTCTAACATGAGTCTGGTTCTGTCCGAGGTTTCTGCCTGTTAAAGGGAACTTGTTCCTCTCCATTGTAACTTGCTAAATGCTGCAAAGTCCTGTACTCATGGTGGATTAAGATAAGATAAGACTCCCTATCTTGTCTTGATGTTGGGTTTCTGTTAATAAAATTGTATAAACATTTATGGGTCTCGGCCTGTAAATGTTTTTGTAAAGTGTCTTGAGATAATGTTTGTTATGATTTGGAGCTATACAAATAAAGATTGATTGATTGATTGACTGATTTACCTTTGTCTGAATGGCACATGGCTTGGCTGAGACGGCAAAATGAAATGGGGTTTTCTTCACATCTGAGATTTCTGACAGCAGTGTGGCGAGTGGTGAGAGAAACTGTTTTCCTTTCTCCTTATAGCTCAGCTGGTATCATATGGCTTAGTCCTTAGTGTTTCTGGCAGCATGTATGAGTCAAAGCAGTCAGACTCTCTGATTCTTTCAGCCACTGCGTCCTTCGGCTAGCAGCTAGTGGTCGTAACCCGCTTTGGTGTGGAGAGGGGAAGCTCAGCAATCCCGTTTCTGTCACCAGTGCAGCATTAGTGGCCCGACACTGCAGGGAACTAGCTGGCACAACAACAAGATGGCGCTTTTACCAGAGAAACATCTTTTCAAAATTCAGCTGTAAAACTTCTTGAGTTTCTGCAGCTTTAGCTTCATACAAGTAGCCTATGCACAATTTCTGAGACATGCCTAGATAGACTTTGGTTTGGTTTATGACCCTGACAGAAACATGTCATAACAAACACATTGTAAGATGAACGCTGGGGGCCATGGGCCATGTGTGAACCCTAGGGCCTGACTTTGGACTTCATTGACTTAAAGTGAAGTTGTTTTCTTACACTGGATGATGATGAATTAAAGGAACAACAAAGCTTTCTCTCACGTTGACTGATCACTGATGTTACTGTGCTGCACAGATGCTGCTTACCTGGAAGCGGTCGGAGCTGTACAGTCTCCTCAGAGCTCCCCTGAAGGTCAGCGTCGTTGGGTAGGTGCCAGTGGCCGGACTCAGATCATCACTGACTGCGTGTAGCTCCTCCTCCTCAAACTGGAGTGGCTTCTCATCACCCACGGTGGTGAAGTACTTTAGGTACCGAGCCATGACTACAGGCTCTGCAGAAGGAGAAAAGCACCCCCTGCTGCAGTGGAAGGAAGGAGAGTGTCAGTTTAAAGGCCATCCAAGTGAAGATATCACAACTTTTTCTTTAAATTCATTAACAACAAATGTGTGCACACAGGTTTTTTATTTGTTTGGCTGTGCTGATAAATACACAAAGGTTGATATCTGAAATCATACTGACATTAATAAAGCTCTTTTTACCTGAGTCATGTGGGGCTTCACAGCTCAATACCCAGAGCAGTTTCAGAGGTCAAAAACTCTTGTATTGTTTCTAGTCTGAGCTGATACTATCTCTAATGTATGAAGACAAACAACCTAAGTCAACTAACACATGATAAACCAATGTGTTTCTCACTGATTGATTTAAGTTGATTTGGTTGGAATTAAGGTAAAAGAAATCTGAGCTGAATCAGTTTAGTCTGACATGTGTAGGGTCTTGACCTGATCCAACTCAAATGAAATCCCAATGAGACCAGAGTTCTATACAAAAATTCCCAACTCACTGTATCAAATGCTTTCTGAGTGTCAAAATGAATAGAACTCAGCAGTTTCTTTTTAGCACACTGTGATGTTGAGGGTCCTTCTTGTATTATTTGTTGCTAGTCCCATCCCTGCCAGGGATAAAACCAGACAGGTCAGGATGAATTAGTTTTGTTCTGTTTTTTTGTATCCTTATAGTAGACTGATAGGTTTGTATCTTCACAGCATGCTGGGTCTTTGCCCTCTTTGTGAATTACGGATATGGTATCCCCTGACCAGGAATCTAGAGGGTTGTTGTTGGAGAAGGTATAGTTAAAACTCTGGTTAGTACAGGAACAAGATTGTTAAAGAAGTACTCCGAGAAAACCATCCACACCCCAGGATTAGTTATCCTTTAGCATTTTTGCAAACCTGCTAACACTCCCAATCTCGCAGGAGTCTCCCGCGTTGAACCCGTCCTCCTGTACTCCTGATTTGTAATATACCCTGATTTGTAATATCCCCTGATTTCCTCCCAGTTTTTCACGTCCATACCAATGAAAGGCACGTTCACAAGTGCCGTATAGGATGTGTGTGATCAGACCTGGCAACCCAACTTGGATGGTAAAAGTAATGTTAGCAGGCATGTTAAATGTACCTAAATGTTGACAAAATGTCAAGACCTGATTTTTATGGCTTCTTAGATTTCTACTTCTGCAATCTGAGCAACCATTTGCACTGCCTCGTCTCCTGACAACGAAGCCATATTTAAACTTAAAAGGAAAGCCCTGGCATCTCTTGCTGTTCTGTGAGGTTCAGGTTCTTCAAAGTTTTTAGAAGAATGACGCAAAAGCTTCTGCTAATTATTTTGGTAGAGATGCTGGATGTCAAACCTTCTGTGAGTCTCACAGTTTCCCATGCAGTTAATGACAAACATCTCCCAGGAATGCCAGTCTCAGAGTGCATGAGACAGAGGACGGCCTGCAGCCAATAAGAGGGGAGACAACACCCGAAGAGCCAATGAGAAGATGACGCAAACAACAACCTTAGAATAAACGCTATCAGTCACTTTATATGGGTGCTCAGATAGAGAGATAGATGGATAGAATAGATAGATAGATAGAAAATACTTTATTTAGCCCCGAGGGGAAATTCAGGAGTCACAGCAGCATTAAAGAAAACAAAAGTAAGACAGTGTATAGAAAGTGCAAAAAGGTCCATAAGGTAATGACGAGAGCCCATCCACCACTCTCCAGCCCAGCCAGTCTCTACCTCCACAGGGTCCAGGACTGAGCCTCCCCAGCAGTCTGTTCAGTCTCTGGCCCCGTTTACATGACGCCGAAAACGGTCGACTCTGCAAACATTTCATTGCGTTTTTGCCTTCCGTTTAGATGAGATCACGTTGCGTTTTCAGTGAAAACGCAAACTTTTGAAAACGCTCCCCAGAGTGGAAAGATCTGAATCCGCTCCTCCATCCAGCTTCGTGTAAACACAGAGCGGTTTCAGGGTGAAACGCATGCGCACTCGCAGTTTCAGGTGAAGGCTGCGCGCTCAGCCACATTTCCAGTTGAGCCATTCCGGTTCAGTAGGTGGTGGTAATGCACGTTATGGTTGGATTGCCGACCGTCTCACACAACAAAACGGCAGAAAAAGAAAGAACAGAAAAAGTGACTTGCCCTCCTGGAGTCGTATGTGCGCGGATCATTTTTACGCCGTCCTCATGTAAACGCGGGTGGCTTTTGAAAACGCAAAGGAAGAATCGTTGCGGGAGTCTCCGTGTAAACGGGGCCTCTGTCTCCTGGATCCTGTCTGCTCACAGCAGGCGAAGCTCCTCCAATGTGGCGCCGGCGTCTGATGTCTGCTCCGTCAGCCACGTCTGTGAACAGCATGATGTCACTCTGCCCTCCTGCATCCCCTCTGCCGCTGGGCTAGCACGGCTAGCTCGTCCATCCCACCGGAGATAGATCCCACGTTCCCAACAACGATCGATGGAAGGACAGGTCCACGTCACCTCCCAGCTCACACCTGAGAACCAGCACGTCGTCCTCACCTCCTCCTCCTCACCTCGAGGGAAATCATCAAACCCTACACTACTTAGCATTGACATGCTACAGGCTGCTAACAGCTAATTTCACATGTAAACAATGCAGTCATGGTTACATGTAGGATCTCCAGACAAACACAGGAGAAAAGTAGTAAATATCACTGAAGACACTAAAAGTTTGGTGTCCATGACCAACAATGAACCATACAAAGTGATGATCCACTCCAAATACAAAGATGACGAAAAAGAGACGAAAAAATTACAAGAAACGGACAAAGACGAGAGAGCTGCTGCAACAGGCAGCTACTTGGGCAATGTCTCGCAACGTACATATATATATATTGTGACGGCCCCTGAAGCCGTCTATGCTTGTGTGTGGCACTGTTGAGCTGCCCTGCTCTCTCTTGTAGGTGACGTCTGGAGTAGGTGGAGTTGCATGATGGAGCAACCTGAAACACCTGGCCAGTGTGAGGGTTGGGCCTCCTATTTCTTCGAGCCTGCAGGGGGGCTGCGGGCTCTTGGGTGTGGACATGTTCTTTGTGCTGGATGTCTCCGCGCGGCTGCGTCCGAGTCGCTCTGATTCCAGACGCCATATGATGGACTTTGCTTTTTAAATAATAAAGAACAAATGTAAACCGGTTTAAACCTTGGAGTTGTCTCCTTCCTTTGGTGCGCCTGAGAGCCGGGCGTAACTATATATATATATATATATATATATATATATATATATATATATATATATATATATATATATATATATATATATTGACTGTTTTCCATGCTTATAAAGAAGAAGAGAAGGAGAAGGAGAAGGAGAAAAACAGGCAAAGAAAGATGGTAAAGGAAATGAAACAGCCCAAGAATTGTCTGATAAATTTATGTTTTTTCTTTGTAAATATTAGAAGTTATAGTTTTGGTGTGATGAAATGCTATTGTTGCTGTATTATTGTTTTGGGTGTTAATTTGTGAGTACATTGCTTCTAAAGGGGGCTTCACACCGACGCGCGGCAACGCGCCGCAACGCGCCGCCTCCAGTCATTTTAATGAGGGTCGGGCGGCAGGCGGCAAGCGGTTTTGGCTGCGGCGGTAGGACCCAGAAGCGGTTGCCGCCCACATGCACGCGCACAGATTTTCCCCTATCGCCTGGAGTCCAGCATGTTGAACTTTCTGGCGGCAGCCACCTGGGAACAGTCAATCACATCGAATGAAAAAGAAAACCCGGAAATAGCAGGCTTCGCGGGGCAGAACGAGCAATGGAGGAGCTAATACTGCCGGTATCTGAATATCCAGAGCTCTACAATAATAATAAAATCTTTCATATGCACATTATAGAGTAAACGGAAACTATAAGGTACTACTAGGGGGTACATGTTTTTGAGGAGGGAGTGTTGTGAAGGACTTTTGGGCGGGCTCTACTGTAACGTTCGCCGAATCACCTCTACGTCGCTGCCGCCTGTTACTCCATGCTCATGCCGTGGCGGCAGGAGCCGCTTTGAAAAACGCTCTGCATTCCAGGGGCCTCTGCCGGCAGAGGAGCGGTTTTCGGGGCGGTTACCGCGCGGCGGTATGAAGGGCGCTTAAGAGGTTGAGTAATAATAATATGATTTTGTGTTTTCATGTGTAGATCACAACATGGATGATGTGACTGAAGAGATGGATGCAGATGGAGAAATAGAATAAGTTAAAAAATGGTTATGTTCTTATGACAGTTTGAGTGGTTTTTGGTGGTGTGTGTGTGTGTGTGTGTGTGTGTGTGTGTGTGTGTGTGTGTGTGTGTGTGTGTGTGTGTGTGTGTGTGTGTGTTTAGGACACCAATTCGTCCACTAGGGGTCACTGTCATATTTGGGGCTATTTAGATCGGTGCTTCCCATCAGGAGCACCAATAGTTTTTTGACCGCCGTGCCGACACGCTGGGCTGTTTTGACTGATCTAAGGATTAAATGGACACCTTTGTGAGATTTCGGCATATGTTTCATGGTGAGAAATAAACATTTATAAATTGCAAGTTGGACTTTCGTTATTGGAATGCACAGGAAGCAGCGGAGCCGTGTGAGGCCAGCGCGTCAATTGAGTTTAGCCCGTTTAGCTTCTCAGTGGCTTTAAGTTATAGGCTTAGCCGCTACAGGTTTGTTTTCTATTAATATTTGTTGCAGTGTGTTTGAGTGTGTATTATGTTGATTTTAAGGGGGTTGTGTGGTTGTTTTTTTATATTATAGGTGTTTTTATATACAGTTTTGTTTCAAATGTTTGTGACAGGACACATGGTAATAAATAATTGTAAAAGAAATTGAGTTTTTTTTTTTTTAGCAAATAGGTCTTAGTAAGAGGATATTTTGAGAAGTGTTGATTATAATGAACTTGTTCCTGCAAATGAAGTTTGATATTTGATGCACTACTGCCTATGAGGTACTTCAAAAGGATTTCACGATATCAAAATGGTAAGTAAATGTAATAGAATTAAGCCATGAACTTGTTCATAAAGAAGTAAATAGCTGCATGTCAAATTTTCTTTAAACAAAGATACAAAATGACAAAATGAATGATTTAGATAAATAGGCAGGGATGATGTTATACACTAAATTACATAGTGTAATATATTGAGAAGGAGGTTTGGGTGACATGCTGGTTCTCAGGTGTGAGCTAAGAAGAGACGATATGGACCTGTCCTTCCATCCATCGTTGTTGGGAACGTAAGATATATCTCCAATAAGATGGACGAGCTAGCTGTGCTAACCCAGCTACAGAGGGAATACCAGAAGGTAGAGTAGCATCATGCTATTCACAGACATGGCTAACGGAGCTAACACCAGACACCAACACCATGTTGGAAGAGCTTCACCAGCTGTGAGCAGACAGGATCCAGGAGACAGAGACTGAACAGACTGCTGAAGAAGCTCAGTCCTGGACCCTGTGGAGGTGGAGACTGGCTGACTGGACAATGATGGACAAGCTGTCAGCATCTACACTGCTCACAAAAATTAAAGGAGCACTTTAAAGAAACACATTAGATACATCAGATCTCAATATGAAGTTGGATATTTTTACAAATGATGACAGGGCAATGTCTTAGGAACAAAAGGATGCCAAGTCTTTTAATGGAAATAAAAGTTTTCAGCCTACAGAGGGCTCAATTGTGTAGACACCCTAAAGTCAGAGTGAAATGAAGATGTGGCAGTCTAGTCCATTTTTTCCAAAACTTAATTTCTGCAGCTCAAAATGCTTTTCAGTATCTTGTGTGGCCCCATGGAGCTTGTATGCATGCTTGACAACGTCGCGGCACGCTCCTAATGAGACAACAGATGGTGTCTTGCGGCATTTCCTCCCAGATCTGTGTGAGGGCATCCCTGAGCTGTTGTACAGTCTGAGGAGCAACCTGGCGGCGCCTAATGGACCGAAACATAATGTCCCAGAAATGCTCTATTGGGTTTAAGTCAGGGGATCGTGAGGGCCATTCAATTGTTTCAACTCCTTCATCCTCCAGGTACTGCCTGCATACTCTTGCCACATGAGGCCGGGCATTGTCATGCATTAGGAGGAAACCAGGATCTACTGCACCAGCATAGGGTCTGAAAATGGGTTCAAGGATTTCATCTTGATACCTTATGGCAGTCAGAGCACCATTTTCTAGGCAGTAGAGGTCTGTGCGTCCCTCCATGGATATGCCTCCCCAGACCATCACTGCCCCACCACCAAACCTGTCATGTTGAACAACGTTGCAGGCAGCATAACGTTCTCCTTGTCTTCTCCAGACTCTTTCACGTCTATCACAGGTGCTCAGGGTGAACCTGCTCTCGTCTGTGAAAAGTACAGGTCGCCAGTGGCGGACTTGCCAATTCTGGTGTTCTTGAGCAAATGCCAGTCGGGCTCCACGGTGCTGGCCAGTGAGCACAGGGCCCACTACAGGACGTCGGGCCCTCAGGCCACCTTCATGAAGTCTGTTCCTGATTGTTTGGGTAGAGACATTCACACCAGTGGCCCTCTGGAGGTCATTCTGTAGGGCACGAGCAGTGCTCAGCCTGTTCTGCCTTGCACAAAGGAGCAGGTATTGGTCCTGCTGATGAGTTGAGGACCTTCTACGGCCCTGCCCAGCTCTCCGAGAATAACCACCAGTCTCTTGAAATCTCCTCCATGTTGTGGAGATTGTGCTGGGAGACACATTAAACCTTCTTGCTGCAGCACGTGTGGATGTGCCATCCGGGAGAAGTTGGACAACCTGTGCAACTTCTGTAGGGTTAAGGAATCGCCTCATACTGCCAGTAGAGATAATTACTCAAGCCAAAACCAGCACGAGTGGAAAACCAGCCAAAAAAAGATCAAGAGGGAGAAACTTGAAATGACCTCCACATGTTAAACCAGTTCTGTTTTGAGGGCTTTCTAATTGTTGCCACTGTAGTGCACCTGTTGTTAATTCCATGAACACCAATACAGCTGAGAGTGATTAACGATGCCTTCAGCTGCTTAACCAACCAGAAAGTTATCAGACAGGTTTAAATGATTTCATGCCAGGCCCATTAAAAAAAGTGTTCCTTAAATTTTTGTGAGCAGTGTATTTTCTTATAGACTTTTTTGCACTTTCTATACACTTTCTTACTTTTGTTTTCTTGATTGTTGCTGTGACTCCACCTGATTTTCCCCTTGGGGATAAATAAAGTATTTTTCAATTTTATTCTATTCCATTCTATATAGTTGTGCAAATCAACTTTCAATCTACTGACAAAACACTCTTTTTAACTTTCTGTTGTAACAGTAAGATATGAAGCATGATTCCACTGTGTATTTTATTGTAGCAAAACATTAACAAACAAGCATGTCATATTTAAAAGCTGATGACATTTAATGTTGCAAGTGGCATGTTTTTTGCCATCTGCAATGTTAATGTTCCAAACACAAAGTTGTGATATTTCAAATTCAGTATAAAAATTGAAATGATACAAGAATTCATTGTAATGGCATTAAATGTGTACAGTCAATACTGCCAAAAATGAAATCATAAGTATTCATTCTGTACAACAGAACAAGCGTTCAATGATCACATGACAACCAAAAACTACCTAAATGTTCTGTATCCATTTTGAACCATTTTACATTTAACTACCACTGCTGTACAATTTCATTTGATTGTCATGTATAAGGTTCTCGATAGCCCTGTAGATATCTGATTTCTCGGTCTATCCATGTAGATCAGGGGTCTCAAACTCGTGCCATGGAGGGCCAAGAGGCTGCAGGTTTTCTTTCCAACCAAAAACTCCACCAGCTGATTTCACTGATTAGTCCCTGCTCTCTGCTTGAATGTGAGGTAATCAGTGAAATCAGCTGGTGGAGTTTAAATATTTATTTTTTTAAATATAAAAGCAAATGTATTACAAAGATAGTACCCTGTAAATGAAAGACAAAGACAACAACAAAAACTAAAAAAAAGAAACTTACAAAAATACAAATTGGACAATGCATGTCTGAGTAAAAAAAAAAAAATCTACTTCCCGTTTCTCGGTGACACAAACAACTAAAGGTTCTTGCCAGAGCCATAGCCTCAGACTATCATGCAAAAGCTTTTGATTTCTTCATCACTAAGTAACTTCTACCTGTAAACTAATGGACCCCCAGAAATGACCCCAAAAAGTGGTGATTTTCACCAGTGTTTCTCATATATCTCACTTTCTGTCATTTCACCATGATGTTTAAAGATTTTTGTCCATCCTGGGTTGCTAAATATATGTACAAAAGGAAGAAACAAGTGGACTTTTCAGCCTGCTAGGGGTAACTATTAAACAAGGCTGTCCCCACCTATGTTTAGCTCCATTGAATTTTTAATTTTTTGCCAGGCAATGCAAACATTCAAGACTTTTCAAATACATTTAGTGCATAAAATCAGGGATTCACTGTTGAATTCAACACTGATTGACAAGATGGTCCTCGCAGCTCACTCCTTATGTGCTTAGCATAATAATAAAAATCATTATTATCACTACTACAATAATAATAATCATGATCATAATCATAATGTACTTTATGTGTTGGGAGGACTGTAAACTACCCAGTCAGGCTGCCATCTGCTTAGAAAAAAATCTATAAAATGTAAAACCATTTCAAACTATTCATTGAGTGTTTCTCTTTGCTCCCTCCAGAAGACAGCATTGATTCTACCCTGCACTATGAATGATCACAAAGTTGCATAATTAAATTGGTCGATTTATGCAGAAATCCAAGTTATTGCAAGGATTCGACCTTTTCTTGTAACTATAGAACACAAACATGACATAGGGTCATACATGCCTTGTATCTGCAGCTAAGACAGACCTATTCACCTTAACCCTTGTGTGGTATTAGTAATGTTGTTACTTAGCCAGTGTTTATGGGTCTATTTAAGGGATAGTGTATGAGAAAAAAAAAGTTTGGTTCCCGCAAGACAAAAGGGGAAAATGTGCGGGAATGTAAGAGTAGATGGTGTTTGTTGAAATTCAACAATGCTTCAACTTTCAAGCACGCATGCACGCACAAATACACACAGACACACACAGACACACAGACACACAGACACACACACACACAAACACACACACACACACCTTGTACAGGAACAGGAGGGGCAGAAAACACTATCAGGAGGCCCAGAAAGGAGGAAGACAGAGTGGGGGTACACAGGACCTACACGTTAGCCCTGGGTTCAGTGGATCCAAACACCCTGTATGTAATATAAATGCGTAGGGTGGGTGTATAGTATGTGGTCAGAGAAAATGTGTTTTAATTTATGTTCTTCACAGAAAATGAGCCAAAGCCAACGAATTTCAGGTTGAAAAAAATAACTGTTTCATTTTTCTTTTGATGAATACCATACAAGGGTTAAACAGTGTGTCTCATGTAAGCCTCTGCGTGGAAGGATTGCTCCATAAGGCATCAATACTTCTCTTTTCCGAGTTTGCAACACGGGATTGAGAAAGCAAACTATGTGACCATACTGTGTCAAGAGGAAGCTGTGGGCATCCTCTGAAATAGGGTATGGTAGGATAAACATCATGAGACTGTTCCATCCATCCATCCATCCATCCATCCATCCATCCATCCATCCATCAATTTTCTGAACTGCTTATCCTGCTCAGGGTCGCAGGTGGCTGGAGCCTATCCCAGCTGTCATTGGGTAAGAGGCGGGGTCCACCCTGGACTGGTCTTCAATCAATCACAGGGCTGACACAGAGACAGACAACCATTCACTCACACTCACACCTACGGAGAATTTAGATTGACCAATTAACCTGATGAGCATGTTTTTGGACTGTGGGAGGAAGCCAGGGGACCCGGAGAGAACCCACGCATACACAGGGAGAACCATGAGACTGTTCATTTGTATAAAATACAGATCAAACTGCTCCATCCTTACAGGTAAATATCTGGAAGAGACATCACCAGGGGACCTACAGCAATATAGCCAATAAAACGGAACAAGAAATAACACTAATGTCAACCCTGTCTCAAGCCGTGGACACAAGAATCGAAACGGTTAACTGAACTCTGAGAAGGTCTCAGCCAGCCTTACAAGCTGACAAAGAAGAAAATGAGAGAAGAAAGAGAGAGGAAGGGGTCGCAAAGAAATTTGCCAAATCTTGTTGATTCAATGATTGTTACCTCTCTATCTGAGCGTCTGTTTACCCTTTCAGTTATTGCGAAGATCGCAGCTGCAGGATATCAGGCTGAAACTCGTGATAAAAACATCCGTTTCCCAAGATTCTGCCATGCAAGCATTTTTACTACCATCCAAAGTTCAGAAATGCAAAGATCTGTCACGACAGAGATTTTCCACGGAGCACCAACACAGTTTTACTGACCTTACCTTATCTGCCTGTTAGGATCTTTAAAATCTCGGTCGTTCTCAGAGAAGGAGCAATATCTGTTGGACTTCTTGACTTGAAGAAAACTCCGCCTTTAACCCAGCCCCCTGTCCGGTCCACGGGAAGCGCCAGTGTCCTGTCAGACTCCGTGTACACACACAAAAAAGGTGCGACGGATTTAAAGAGATGAGAGAGAAAAATAAAGTAAATAAAGTGGTGTTGTGATTTACAAGGATGCTACAAAGCCAGAAGGTTTTTCTTTGTTTAGCCGTCTGTCATTTAAAAAAAAAAAAAAAAAAAAAAAAATCAGTCGGTACTCTGTCAGGCACAGTGCGTGCCACAGACCTTTTTCACTGACATCCTTCAGTCAGCAATCCTGTGGATGAAGGTGTAGCATTATTGTAAAGAGAAGCCAGGAGTTGATCATCAGACCGCACATAGATATACTCAATTTCAGACAGAAACCTTTTCGTGTGGTTCCGTTTCACGCCTCAATCATTTACATGGGCTACACAAATCCGTCCTCACCTTTGCAACGTCACCGCTCGCAGTCATGCGCTCACTTCCCAGCAGATAATATATGTTGTACTGCGGTTCTGTGCAAACTGAAGTTTTTTTTTTTTTTTTTGTATGACATCAGAGATGCTGAGAATTAAAGAAGGGCAACTGTACACAGAGCCCGAAACGGCTTTTATCAATCTTTATGGCTCCCTTTCTTTCTGTTGGCTGAGTAGAAGTCTGTGTTAGCAGGGCCGTATTTAGTCGTTTGGGGGCCCAAGGCAAACCCAGTCAATGGGGCCCTCCATGTTCTTGTAAGTCATCTTCCTCAGAGCTAGGCTGTTTCCCAAAGCCCAGGTACCTTGCCTTGGTCTGATGTGGGCGTGGGGTGGGCGTGGGCAGGCATCCACATCATCAGTCGCTGCCCAAGTGCTGTTCCAATGTTCATGTCCTCCGGAGGCATACGTCCTCCGTTTGGTTAGCATGTGGCTAATTGACCAAGGATACACAGGTGTATCCTTCGCTGCCTTGCCATGGCTATAAATACCCAACATGCAACGCGTGAATCTACAAAAAAAGGAAAAAAATGAAGGCAAAGACGCACCAGCGGAGGCGCATGGTAAATTCCAAATGAAATGTAAGTAACAAAATACACCTCTGAAAATAACAACTTATACCATGTCCACCACTTAACTCTTTTGTGTGTCAGTCACGTAACTATAATTACTGAGAAGCCGCACCTGCAGAGTGTCAATGATGTGACAGTGCTAATCTTGTACATGGTAACTTAACGCAACTAAATGCATTTCCTCAAGTTCTGTACTTTAGTTTGATTTAGAAAAAAGTGAACACATAATTTAGTCCACTTTGTCCTGGATTTGAAATCTTTTATGGTCCATTGAAGCTTATTTGTCCCACAGTGGGGAATTTACAGAGTAACAGGAACAAACAAGAAAGGATGAAGTGAAAAACATTACAATAGGTAAATATTGAAAAAATAATTTACTAAAGAAAAAATATGTAAATATCAAGTACAACATCAAACTGGAAAAAAATCTACTGAAAGAGGTGATATTTACAGTTACCATACTTTTTGGTACTATTATTTTAAAGTGAATGTATTTTTATTTGACCCCCTGTCCAGTGAGTTATGTTTCCAAAAAAGATATCACCAACTCAAAAAGTTTGATTTAGAGAAAATGATCCTGTTTCCTGGGCTAGATAAAGTCCTTAAAATCCTAAAGTCTGATATGTTTATCTCAGATCTCAGAGCAACATTGGTTTTATTTCACACTTGGTTGAAAATAAGAAAAAAGTGGGGGAAAAAAAAGGTTTTTCACCACTTTCTTCCTGAATCAAATTTTCAGATGTGTTGTAACATGGAATAGCCCATTGAATAAGAATGGAGGGGGAGGACCCAAAACCATTATTACAGATTAAGCCTTTTGATGGATTTTGAAGCATGTGAAGTAAGATTTAGAAAAAAAGAAATGCTTTCAGTTGAAGAGAACTTCATAAATCAGTTTTTAAGAGATGCTTTGGGGGCCCCTGGGAATCTTGGGGCCCCAGGCAACTGCCTGTGTTTGCCTAATTGTAGCTACGCCCCTGTGTGTTAGTTTAATTGGGCTTAGTTATTTAACAGAACATAATATTAATGAGAAACCCATTCATGTGAGTGAAAACATAATTTTTGGGATAAAACCACTGCACAGACAAACAGCCACTTAATATTTACTCTACAATGTGAAGCATGTTAAAATTGAGGTAACCCCCTCTCACACGAGATCATGCTGAGATTTTACCTGCTTGAACAATGTTATTATATTTCTTCCTCAGCTGCTGCTAAGTGTGCGTCAGTCCCATAGGATTGCATCTAAATCAAATAAATCAAACTAATTACTATGCACATATTAATAATTTTAATTCATTTAATTCAAACAGATTGTCCCTGTTATGTCATTGAGATTGCAAAGGACTACATTTATACTCACACATTGACCCAAGCAGCAATGTTCTCCATGCTGTCTCTCTCTCTTGCAGCTGTAGCTGTGTTGCTTTCTTTTACTGATAACATGTTCAAACTCTTCATGTGAGCGCATTCAAATTTCTGTTTGAATTGGGGTAAAAAAACACGTCCCTTTTCCTCTGTTGCGATGGTTCATCATTGAATCTGGGCTCCATTGATGATGGCTTTTTACATAAACACCTCAAATCTGCTTTGAGAATTGCCACTACAAAACAAACACCAGACTTTGACACACTGGCAAAAAAGGGTGATCAACAACACTGTGCAAACTGATAGTGAATGTCAGTAGAAGTACTGTAATGTTTTAATTATGTTTCTGTTTGATATGTACGTTTCTGGTGCAGGCCTGGCCCAGCTGTCAGTTTTTAAAAATCATTGTGGCCCCTCTGTCAAAAAGTTTGCCCACCCCTGGCCTACATCATAAATCTTTCTATTTAAAAAGCATTGAAGGAACCTTTTGGGATGGGATATACTCGTTTTATAATTGTTAATTTAGACAATATTGTCACCTTGTGACCAAAATCTGCAACATGTTAATGTTCAGCTCATCTAAAATATGCTTTACATTTTACTTCTTTCACAACAATTTCACACTCTAAAGAAAGCAAAGAACACAGACAACTTTGAGAACTGACACCAGAGGAAACACCTGTTTAAATAAATGAACAACATTGCTACATGTATTTGAGTCCTGAGTGTTAAGAGTTTCTGTCCATTTCCAGGAGTGAGAATGTAGGCCTAATGCAAGTATATTTTTAAGTAGCTGTGAGTGTTTTACATGGTATATTTTTGTTATTTTTGTTTTTTGGTTATTTTTGTAGAAAACCCACACTTCACCAGCTGAAACTGCTCTGCCTGTGTGCTGCTGAAAAGGAAAGGAAACATTGGGCATAGCCTGTTTACTGTATGATATTCTCCTCTCTTACCCTTGCTATACTAGACACTCCTAGGTTGGGCTTTGCCCAGGTAAAACAGTAAAGACCTCTAGGTTGGGCTTGGCCTAAGTTTAAAAACAAAAAACAAAACAGAAGCTTCCCAGTTGGACAAAGCCCAAATATTTGGTTAAAGGGAGATAGAAAGGATACAGCAAACAAGTGCTTGGTTCAGTCCTCTGACTCAAGTTTATTCAGGTTAACAGGGTATATACACAGTGTGACAAAAGAGACTGCATAATTATGCCCTTAAAGATAGCCTCGGAGACCACCAGCTGCAAGTAGTCTGGAGTATATGGTAGTGGGGGGTTACATATTAAGTCATGTAGAAGATGAACCTTGAGACAAGAGAACCCCTTCTTTCATAGTACATGCTGATGAAGCAGGTGACCCTTGAGACTGCAGAGCCCCTCCTCACATTGGGTCTGTTTTAAGAACTTCATTGTACCAACTCTGTTTTCTTCTTTATCTGCTGTTCTATCCTCTTATTAAAGGCATAAAAAGCCTGAAAATAAAATTGTTCTACTCTTCTCTCAGGGAGCAGAGTGTAGAGACAAGCCCGCAGGGTTGAGTTCTAGTCTAAAAATACTTCCTGTCCTAGCTCTACCTTCCTTGTCTTCTTTTCCATGCCTTGCAGTGTGTCTCTTCTCCTGCTTCATTAAATTTCCCTCTGTCCTCCATCACCAACTTTAAATTTGTTCTTTAAAGCTGCCGACTACAGATCTTCCTGGAAATCACTGTGCTGTAATCCCATAGGTTCCCCTGGATAGTTGCATCCTGCCTGTTGGATGGGACTGGGTCTTATCCAGTCAGCATGGTTACTGGGATCCCCAACTTCCCATCATCCTCCTTGGCCCAGACTTGGAAACCTCGGTTTCCTGCACAATGGCAATAACATTATGGTCACATACATGGATATTTTTTTGTACAAAAATGTGGTCAATGCACAATACTACACAGGTGCCATCACCTTTGAAGTAAAACAACTTGTGTGCACAGGCTACAGAAGCACTTGTTTAATTTTGATTAGACAGATGGGGGACATAATCTCTATGTTACCAAAGAAATATATTTCATGACTTGTACAAACAAAACCTACTGCAAATTTTGCCCAAATACTAGTAGGGCTATAACAGCTCCCTATTTAGTTTGTCGTCAAACATTTGAAACTTACTTAAAGCACATGAGTAAATGAAATTAGGAATGACTGTAGAGAGAAAGCAAGCCCTTCCACATATGACTCTTATCTAATAAAAAGTATCCTTGCATCTTCTAATGGGATATATCAAACTTCTTTAGGCTTTTCAACTTTGAAACTACCATTGCCAGAGGTTGTCAGTTGATGCAAGGTCTGAAAAAAGGTTGGTCCCCATGGTAAAATATATCATTGAGCTTATGACCTCAAAACCACATATATTTATACAAGAACAGCTAAAACAATAAGACAAGTGTTACCCAATCCTGGTCCTGGAGGATCCCTGCCCTGCATGTTTTTTTTTATGTTCCCGACTCCAACACACCTGATTCAAATGATCAGCTCGTCATCGAGCTCTGCTGGAGCCTGATAAAGAGCCATTCATTTGAATCAGGTGTGCTGGAGTGGGGTAACATCTAAAACATGCAGGACAGGGATCCTCCAGGACCAGGACTGAGAAACACTGCAATAAGAATGTTGGTTCCTCACAAGGATAATTGCAGTTTACAGTTCCAGTGATCCAGGTTAGGTCACCTACATGATACAAGCACCTGTATCATACAAAGGTTCATCCAATCATGTCCCAATTAGTATCTTAATGCTAAGGTTTTAACAAATCCCACTTTTTTTTTTTTTTTTTTTTTTTCAGATTCACTGAGCATCTGAGAGGTTGACAGATTAACAACAACAACCGAAATAGACATTAAGCTTCTGCAAATCCAAACTTGATTTGAATCTTGTGAAAAAGATCACAGCAGGTGATGTTTCATGAAGTAATTCTCAGGACACATTTCATTTACAGCCTAGGCTTCTTGATTCAGCACAAGTGGAAGACTTCCCCACCCAACCAGACAGTCAGCTTCAAAGACAAAAATGAATTTTAGACTGCTCACATCAAAACCTGACAGTTAATATTTTGATACATACAGCATGTTTCAAGCCTTCAGTCAGGTTCTTGTAAACTGACTTTACTGAACCTGTGCCAAAAGTCCTGATGTTTTTCTTCCAATCCAAAGATTCCAAAGCAGAGAGGAGGTCTCTGCCATGGCAGTACAGGATTGGTTTAAATGCACATCACCAAAAATATTGTGAAATTTTGCCTCACTGTTTGATGTGCAGCCTGTTTCTGCTCCTCCAGGTGACCACCACCTCCTACAGGTCAAACTGCCAGCTCCTATAAAGAAATGAGCCACCATTAGCACAGATCAGGACTCTGGTATTGGCAACAACCCATTGCAGGCTTTGCTCAGAGATCAAGGTTCACCACTGTTTTTGTCAGCATGATGTGTTTGATTTACATTCATCACAGCTCTGAGCCACAAAAAGAGAGAACAGGACAAGACACTCACCCCAGGTCAGTCAGCCTTCAGTACCACACCGAGCTGCTTAGGGCTCCATCTGAAAACAGAGGATTGAAGTCATTAAGCTGAAGAGATACGAGTCTGTTCCTGAATACAACTTAGTGCAGGAAAAAACAATGTTTGCGTTTTAATTTAACTGGCTGATTTTATTTTATAATATTATATTATATTACACTTTGAAAATATCATGAACTGAAGTTGGAGATATTACTTTTATTTCCATAAATCAGCTATCTGGATGATGTTGGTCATGCTGAAAGGACTCTAGTGACTTCTGTCTGAGAGCATGGACTCTGGTTGAATTGCATTGGATTTGTTTTCTGATAATATCCCAGCTTGCAGTATTTTGGTATTCAGTTGTAGAATAGTATCGGGGGGGGGGGGGGGGGGGGGGGGGGGGGGGCAGAGTCCGCAGAAAAGTCAAAACATGTTGCATTTCTTTCTCGTTGTGGAGAGTTTGGAGAGAATCAGGGGTCATACAGGCAGCAAAGCAAACCCACATAAGCAACTACACCCTAGAAAACAAGCCACAGGAACCCAGAATACCAAAACATGCATGCACGGGAGAATTTTTCTGGGTGGGCAGGAGAGCGTGGAGCTCACTGTGAGAGGAGCACCGGCTGAACAGCAGAGAGTAAAACGTGCAACTCGCCAAAGAGAATTATGTTCGGACGTCTGGAAACATTTAGGCTGCAGTTTATACTCTATGATTGCAATATAGTAATTTTATACGTCTCATGTGAAAAAAGCTGCCATATGAGCATATTGGATATATGTGAATGTGTGTGAATGTACAGCCCTCTACTAGGCCCATCCTGCTGCGTGCTCAAGATGGACCACTCTCAGTGGGCCGCGCTCTGAAGCAGCTCAGCAGGCACAGGCTCTAAAACAGAGCCTGCAACAGCCGAGACCAGGCACAGAGACACCATCTACCAGCGCTGTAACACTGAGCCAGGCACCAACAAAGCCTGGTTAGCTGACTGAGTGCTGGAGGGAACCACACCACGACCTGTGTCCTTCACGAAGCTCTCAACTCACCTTCGGGCCCACGGGTGTCACCAGCTGAGGTCCCCAGGTGGGGCATCAGGTCAGTAGCTCTACCCCAGTTAAGGAGCAACCATTCCGCAGAGGACAGTCTCTGAAAAAAGGACATGACACTATGAGCACTGAACATCTAGGTTTAAACAGTAATCATGTGTGATTCGGACAAGTTATAAGTAGATTTAAAGCAGCAATGTTTGGATGCACTCGATACATTATTCACGTTAACTGATGACGTAACGGCCCGTTACAGTCGAATGTTAAATAATATAGAATATTTATATTGGGCATAATACCAATTATCTATCGTGCTCTTCTTTGGCACTTTACCATTTGTACTACCCTTCATAAAGGATGTAAAAAGGTTGTAATGGTGTTAAGCTGTAATGCAGACAGAAGACCAGCTACCAGCAGAGCCACGTGCTCTCTACCTAGCACGTGGCTGAGGGTTTTTACCAATCATTTTAAACCGCTAAATAAATCATACAGACCTGATTGGGTGACGTTTGACAGAGAAAGAAAAAACGAGTGATCAAACTTTTCATAGAGGTCACTCCTGATGAGACGTTCGTACCGTTTCCAGCTGCAGTGAAACAGCTCCATGTTGCCGTTGAAATGCTCGCGGTGTACACACACAGGATGTGCTCACACGAGACTGAGAGGCTGATATAAGAGCCTATTCTGATTTATAAAGGCCAGTGTGCCGCTGTGCATTGTGGGGAGGCAACTTTCTTCTTCTTCTTCTTTGTTTCCGGCAGCGTAGACGCAGCAAAGGCGTATTACTGCCCTCCCCTGGTCCCTACTCATTTTTTTTTAAAACTAGATCTTATCATACACTCCCGTTCCATGCAGGAACTGCAGCACTACTTTGGTTGTCATTAGATGGTTCTCGTTATGGCTGAGTAAAGAAAAAAGAGATAAAACCTCCACTCCTATCTCTGTCCTTGTCACAAAAAGGCATCATCTGTCTGTTCTGTAACTGCTGCATTCTAGGAGGACATGTTTTACTGTCTCTGGTTGTCCACACTGACATAATCCTGTGCCATGTTTCCCTATTATGGACAAATAATGATTTAGTCCACAATGTCCGATTCTCTATCGACTGATCTTAACTTCATCTCTACGAGGCTTGATGTTACAACAGCACCTACTTTCCACACAAGGTTGAACTGTGAAATAATGTCTCCCCCTGTCCTCTCTCTCCCAATTTTGTAGCCACTCCTTTGATAATCCCTCCTTTAACAGTCCTTTTAGCTCCGCTCTCCCTAGGGGCTTATGAATACTTATTTCCTTTTTCAGGCTTTCCTTTGCAAGGTAGTCTGCTTTTTCGTTGCCCTCAATCCCAGCATGCCCTGGAACCCAACAGAATGTGACTTCATGTTCTGTGTCCAATCAAGAATAGAATAGAAAATACTTTATTTATCCCCGAGGGGAAATTCAGGCGTCACAGCAGCAATCAAGAAAAAAAAGTAAGAAAGTGTACTGAAAGTGCAAAAAGGTCCACAAGAAAATAGATGACAACAGCCCATCCACCACTCTCCAGCCCAGCCAGTCTCCACCTCCACAGGGTCCAGGACTGAGCCTTCCCAGCAGTCTGTTCAGTCTCTGTCTCCTGGATCCTGTCTGCTCACAGCAGGTGAAGCTCCTCCAATGTGTCACCGGCGTCCGATGTCAGCTCCGTCAGCCACGTCTGTGAACAGCATGATGTCACTCTGCCCTCCTGCAGCCCCTCTGCCGCTGGGCTAGCACGGCTAGCTCGTCCATCCCACCGGAGATAGATCCCATGTTCCCAACAATGATAGATGAAGGACAGGTCCACGTCGTCACCTCCCAGCTCACATCTGAGAACCAGCACGTCGTCCTCACCTCCTCCTCCTCAGCTTGAGGGAAATCATCAAGCTCTACACTAGTTAGCATTGACATGCTACAGGCTGCTAACAGCTAATTTCACATGTAAACAATGCAGCCATGGTTACATGTAGGATCTCCAGACAAACACAGGAGAAAAGTAGTAAAAATTTCACTGAAGACACAAAAAGTTTGGTGTCCATGACCAACAATGAACCATACAAAGTGATGATCCACTCCAAATACAAAGATGATGAAAAAGAGACAAAAAAAAATTACAAGAAACGGACAAAGAAGAGAGAGCTGCTGCAACAGGCAGCTACTTGGGCAGCGCCTAGCAACAAGAAATTATCTATGTATAATACTTAAGATTTCCATCACCACGTCTGGGCGAGCATTGCTTTTTCCTGCCCTAAGGCCTCCAGTGCTGCTGCAGAGTCAGAGCAAATGATGACTTTTTTATACTTACCCCTCTCCACCCACTTTAAAGCCCAGAGAATTGCCAACAACTCTGTTGTAAAAACTGAAATTTCATCAGATACTCTGATGCTACACTCCAACTCAGTCCGCTCTACAAAAAGCCCAAATCCTGCTTTCCTACTATCTGGATCCCTGGATCCATCCGTGAATACTATGATCTTATTCTTACTTGCTGCCTTCAAATATTCCTCCACACATATTTTAATGTCCCTCTTTCCTTCTTTCTCAAGTACAAGGGCTCTAGCTAGACTAGGGGAAGCTATAGTAAGGTCTAAATGACTTGAAGAGTTCCTAGCTATATCATACCTGGTTGGTCTTGCATCATTTAACACTACCGTCCCATACTTATCTAAAAAATCTTCTATAACATTCCCATTGCTATCCCTTTGCACACTACCCCATAATGCCATTTTGTGCATAAAAATCTACAGCCCATTATTGGTTGCCTTACCTTTTCAATTACTTCATCAAAGTCTGACATTGCCAAATGATTGCAAGGATTATAGAAATTAATCACGGTGATACTCTTTCTGTTGTTACTATCCACCCTTCTGTTCTCACCCTCAATATGATTTCCTACCTCATTCTCATAGTCCCTACAACGGGCTCTACCCTTTAAACTCTGACTATCCCACACCTCCACAGCAACACATTCAAGATCTTCCATCACTCCCACTCTCCTGTACTGCAGCCCGTTCTTAATAAAAGTTGCACAACCTCCATGAGTTCTGTCAGCACCAACTGCTTCCCTCCCTGCTGTTTCTGCCCTATCCTGTCTCAAGCTCTCATATCCTGGAATGACATCATTTAAACAAGGTCGCAACCATGTCTCCTGAATACAAATCACCTCTGGTTTATCCTCAAAACTATTAACAAACTTCTTTAATTCCTGTCCATTTCTCACTAAACTCCTGGCATTCCACTGAAGAACACAAAACATTTCAAAAATTATCCTTCCCCATAGTCAGCTATGTCTTCCTCCTCCTCTCTTTCCTCCCTCTGCTTCTGTATTTTTTTCCGCACCTCTGACATGTGTTGGAATAACTTTCCTGGTCCTTGTTTCGCTCCAAGGAATTTCTCGGCTGCCCCCACTACTCTCCGAATGATATCTGAGCTATTTGCAGTTTTGGAAGCAAACATTTGTCTTGCTGCTGCTAATACCTCAACCACAAATGACAGACATGACTCCTTACTCATTAGCAGCATGTCTGCTGGAGGGCTGATTGGCTCTGCTCTTGAATTTTCTTGCATTGCTGTCCCCCTCCTCTCTTCTCTGTACTCCCTTGCAACAGTCTTTACTGCTTTAGCATAGGACACTTGATCGCTCTCCTTTACAGCCTGCACCTGCCTGGCCTTGATGGTGTGCTCACATCCCCCATAAGCTGCTCCATGGTGCTGGATGCAAAACAAAAGTAACAAAAAATGAGTAATCCTTTCAACTGAAATCTCTTTAAGCACTGAATGTCTTTTCTGTAAACTTTGAAATCAACTGACATCTTTTTAAGCACCAAATATATTTTTCTGTAAACTCTGAAATCAACTCACTGCTCTTAAGCACCACCAAATGTATTGTCTGAAAAACTGAAATAAACTGACTGCTCTTTGAGCTCAGTTTGCCTGAAGCTAAAACCTATGCTACAAGCTGGACATCCTCATCATTATCACTGCTCACACTGCTTTCAACCATGTCCTCAATTTCAACCATGTCCACGGTAGTCTTGGTAGAGGATGTAGGCCTACTCCTCCCTCCCTGGTTGAGCCAAGTGCGGTGTTGCCAAAACTGTGGAGGTCTTTCATTTCCTGAGGCCAAGTTGAAGGATCAAAAATTAAAAATTGATCACACGATTTGAGAGATTCATATCTATTTTCAAACTCCCCAATTAGAGCTCTCAGTACATTATTTTTGTCCCTGTCAGCATCCACAATGCAAACAGCCTCTTTCCTGTACTGCTGGTCATTACTGTCCACTAAAAGTGTCAACTGTCCAATAGCTACCATGAGCTCATCTTTGCATTCACCAATAGTCAGTTTATCTTGCTGAAACTTGGGAGAGGGACTTTCCCTGTGTCAAGCATGTTGGCAAGGAAACAGTGAAAACGCTCTGTGCATATGTTTCAGGTCACTGTCAGCACTTGTAGCCAGATGGATTCTAATGGCAGGTAACAGTCTCCATATTTTCAATAGAGTCTCCTGTCTCCACGCAGACCACCTTATGTTGTGAAACTTTCCCAATGTCACAAAGGCAATGCCATTGTCATCACACAGTTTCTTTAGTTGTGCTAATTTTTTTGCACCCCCTTCTGTAAATAAAAGCTCAGCACCTTGACAACAGAGCGATTAAAAGACTCACAGTACGGCACCATGCGATCAGCTGATTTAGCGCAGTTCTCTAGGGTGTGGGCGGTGCACAGTATGTGCACAAGGGCATCCCCGATGACCACCCTCTGACGTAGTTTAGGAATGACGGCGCTGTATTTTCCCACGTTGACAGCTGCTCCGCCTGTGCACACTGAGACCAACTTCGTCCTCCACTTGTCCGTTAATCCACATTCATGGAAAAGTTGCACAAGTCCATCCACTACGTCCCCAGATTAATTAATCCAAGGAACTCTGAGCTGTACTCCCCGTCGCTTGACACCAAAAACAATGTACACAATTTCCTGCTCTGTTTTATTTATGTCCCCCAAAATTCCGATGCTTTTAATTTTTCATGCAGTTCTGAGCTGATTGTTTTAGCTATTGTCTCCCCCTCACGTGAGAGAAAGCCGTCCTGACACTTGGCGTTAACGCCAAGCCTTTGTAACAGCGAGCGTCTTCTTCAAAAGAGCACATAGGACGTGCATGGTTCTATTCCTACTTTCATCACAGTTATGTTAATGGAAAGGGTATCCCCAAGGTTCTTCCTTGGGTCCACTATTGTTTAGTATTTTTATTAATGACCTTCCTCAAGCCTGTTCTGATTGTCACATTCACCTTTATGCAGATGATACTGTAACCTATACTTCTGGGCTCAATATTTCACAAATAGGTACAACCAAAATTACAGTCAAATTTTGACAACATACAAAGATGTTTTTTTTTTCCCCCAATAAACTCCTACTTAATAAAAAGAAATCCTATAGCATGTTATTTGGTACTCGACAGAAACTTTTACACTCCGATTAACTGATTATATTTTACCCGGATGGTAACTCACTCGATACAACAGAATGTTTCAAATATCTTGGCATCTGGCTTGATTCCCATCTCACCTTTAAAACACACATAGAGTCTGTTATCAAAAAATAAAGTGCACCCTGGGCATATTGTATCGCTCAATAAACTGTTTTACTTTACGGGTTAGGAAAAAAGATGATTTTACAGCTTGTTCTTCCCTTACTTGACTATGCGGATGTTGTATACCAGAATACCTCAGAATCCAATCTGTCAGCCATTAAAGTTATTTATAATAAGCTTTGCAGATTTATTTTATGCCCCCTACAGAACTCATCACTGCACACTATATATTATTCTTTAAATTGGCTATCACCTGAGGCTAGAAGACAGTTTCACTGGCTTCAGTTTATTTTCAAATGTATTTATTATAACCATCCTCCATATTTTAAAAAAAAATAAACGGTTGCTAGGCGCTACCCAAGTAGCTGCCTGTTGCAGCAGCTCTCTCGTCTTTGTCCGTTTCTTGTAATTTCTTCGTCTCTTTTTCGTAATCTTTGTATTTGGAGTGGAAACTTTTTGTGGCTTCGGCGGTATTTTTTACTACTTTTCTCCTGTGTTTGTCTGGAGATCCTACATGTAACCATGGCTGCATTGTTTACATGCGAAATTAGCTGTTAGCAGCCTGTAGCATGTCAATGCTAACTAGTGTAGGGCTTGATGATTTCCCTCGAGCTGAGGAGGAGGAGGTGAGGACGACGTGCTGGTTCTCGGATGTGAGCTGGGAGGTGACGACGTGGACCTGTCCTTCCATCCATCTTTGTTGGGAACGTGGGATCTCGCTCCGGGGGATGGATGAGCTAGCCGTGCTAACCCAGCGGCATTGTGCTGTTCACGGACGTGGCTGACTGAGCTGACATCGGACGCCGACCCCACATTGGAGGAGCTCCACCTGCTGTGAGCAGACAGGATCCAGGAGACAGAGACTGAACAGACTTCTGGGGAGGCTCAGTCTTGGACCCTGTGGAGGTGGAGACTGGCTGGACTGGAGAGTGGTGGACGAGTGGTGGACGGGATGTCGTCATCTATTTTCTTATGGACCTTTTTGCACTTTCTATACTCTTTCTTACTTTTGTTTTCCTAAATGCTGCGGTGACTCCTGTATTTCCCCTCGGGGATAAATAAAGTATTCTCTATTTCTATTTCTATCTCTATATTTAAAACAATATCTGATTCCATATATATCTCAGCATAACCTTTGACACATGGATAATCATTTTTTTATTTGTTCCAAGAATTCACAAAGAAATTGGGATCTTTTCCTTTAAATATAAAGCTCCATCAGACTGGAATTCCATGCCTGATTTTCTAAAATCTATTAATTCCATGGTGTGGCCACACCAAACGCGAATTTGCGGCGCGATTACATACAAAGTCAATGCAAAGATGCGTTTAGCCGCCGATTTGCCTCTCGCGGCGCGATTCGCGCGTTTGGAGCGTTCACGCGTTTGGGCGGTAGACGCGAATTCGCTCGAGTTCAAAATATTCCCCCACGACGTCATTGTTTTGACAACGTTGGGGGGCAACTGCCGCCTGCTCCGGCTCCAACTCCGCCGCAGGATGGAGGAGAAAACAATCTGTGCGGTGTGTCATCATCCAGAGTTATACGATACGACGTGTGTACTCTACAGAGACCGGAAAAACAGGAGCAGGCTCGGTTGAAAGTCTCTGAGGAGACAGGTTTTGAATGTAAGTTCTGAAAACATTCGTTCCCAGCTGGATCTGCCTGCACGGGCTATCACTGAGTCCGACTGTGTTTTCCTCAGTGGAGTTTTGAGCCTGATAGAGAGGAGGAAAGAGTGGGGCAGGGGCAGAGCCAGGGAAAAGATGGAAGTTCTCTGTGCTCCTCTCTTTCCTCCACCCCTTCATTATCCCCAGGGAGACCTCCGGGAACATGGGTCGGGGGTTCGGGTGGTCGGGGGTACGGGGTGTCGGAGGTTCGGGGGATCGGGGATGAGATCGCAGGGAACAGCCAAGCAGGGCTAGTGGATTACCAGGGAGAGGCAGCAGGCCTTGATTGTGATCTCCAAAGCTTTCACACACTCTCCTGTCATGCTTTAGAAACCACAGCTCATTGTTATTCAGCTGCTCTTTTGGACTTTCGGTCTTTAAATGAATGAGCTCTCTACTCCGCATGCGCAGTACCGCGCATTCGCGTGTTCGCGCCTCAGGTTGTCAAAAAAGTCCAGCGGCGAGACTCGGGCGTTCACGCGGCGCGTGACAGGCCATTCGCGCGAGTAAATTCGCGTGTTCGCGTTTGGTGTGGCCGCGGCATGAAACTCCTTTGTATTTACTTATATAAGCCTTGTTTTTGTTTTTGTTTTTGACATTCAACTGATGGCAATATTGGTGTATGATGAACAGTGATAAACTGTTGTCAAATGTTAGCTTTTGTATTTGGACTGTATGTAAGATTACTGAGGGCATTGGGTAAGTATCATGATAGGTATATATCATTTTCAGATGTTATAAATGTGAATCATTATTGGGAGGGGTTAAAGGGAATGGTGGGGTCAGGAGTGTTGTCTATATGTTGTGTTTTGTAATGTACTGTATTGTCTTTGTTTTTTTCTGTTCAGTTCTGTATACTCTGTAATGTTTGGTTTAGTTATGTATTTATGTGAAGGACTCCCTCCAAAACAAGATGCTGCATCTTAAGGGACCATCCTTTAAACATTTAAATAAATAAAAATATCAGATTCATACAGAATTTATACCCACCACTACCTGGAGGTCTGAGGCCATGATGATCTGCTGGAGAACCGTCTGGTGAAGAGCAACTTTTTCTTCCCCAGGTGAGGGTGTGAGTGGAAACTGGATTGGGATTAGTACACATGAAGGACTTTAAACTTTACATTCAGACAGACATCCCCCTGTTCAAACAGTGTCAAAACAAAGTCCAGAGCCAAAGTTGATTTCCACAAAGCCAACAGAGGTTTTCACCAGCATGTCTGTGAGTACCTACACACTTCCTTTTTATTCTCTAAGACATACAACATGACAGTAGACCAGAGGAACATCTAGAGTGTTCTGAGCGCTAAACTTTGCTCTTCAGCTGTTTCATTATTTGGGCGTGTTGCAGTAGTCAGAGTGCTGTCTCAGTGTTAACTGTGTAAGAGTGTCAAAGAGGCTTGAATAACAATCTGAAAAGAAAACAACTTCTGTTCAAACAGTAACTGAAGGGACCTTTCTTCTCCAGTTCTCCAATCAAACCTTACAGCAGCAAGCTGTCTCTGTTGTGAGGAGTTATTTTTAAAAAGCTTTGAGCTGGTTTGAACAGAAAAACTTTCTGTCTTTCCCCCTTTCTCCTTTTCTTTTTTAAAGGTTGTTTAACACAGTGTTTCTCAGACATGGTCCTGGAGGACCCCTGTTCCCGACTCCATCACACCTGATTCAAATGATCAGCTCGTCATCAAGCTCTGCTCCAGCCTGATAACGAGCCATTCATTTGAATCAGGTGTGCTGGAGTGGGGTAACATCTAAAACATGCAGGGCAGGGGGTCCCCAGGACTTGGACTGAGAGACGCTGGTTTAACAGATATGCAGAACAGACTGAAGATTGTAATGAGGATTGGAAATATTTCCAGTGATGGACCAGAATTGTGATAATTTGTTACAGAGAATATTTTTCAGATTGTTCAAAACAGCATTAACCATTTGTCTCAGTTCAGGCAACCTCTGCTGTTAAAAATGAAACCAGTAGGATTTTTTTTTTAAAGACTGCAGTTCCTTAGAAATGAGTATTGTATGTTAAATGACAGTTTTTAAAGCAGAAATCAAAATGTTAACAGCCTGTGCAAATAAAAGAAAATAAACACAGTATTTTCCAAGCATTATTTACATTTACATTATTTGTCTTATTAAGGCTAAGATTTTTGCTGGATTGTACAAAGATTGGGAGCATGGCTAAATTAAATAACACTTGGGCCACCTCAGATATACGGATCTATGGGCTGAGATATCCAGAGTTTTTTCTTATTTTTATTTTGTTTTACAAAATGTTTACCGGCATTATTGCAATGAGAACTGACACAGGTCTGAGCATCACAGCCCCTCTTCTGAAACCAATGTGAGGTCCCACTAGGACTACAATTGTGTTGTAAACAGTCTGTGGTTTTCCAGGTTAGGCAGGCCTTGAGTTCCCTGTGCATCCTATGCAAGCTCCTGTCTCTTTATAGCTCCCTTTGTTCCAGTTTAAAGAAGGACCCTGTAAAGTAGAGCCCTTCAACTGAAGGTGTCAGAGGATTTCAAGTTGACGAAATCTGTTGAAACATAGAAGAAGTCCTCGGGAATACATCATATTTTTACATGCTGGAACAAAACTGCCAAAATTAAAGATAAATGAAAGTGAATATAAAAAAATAAAAATTATACACAAGTAAATAAATAAATAGGTAAAAAAATAAATAGAGAGAAAATAATAAAAAATAAATGTAGAAATAGAATTAAATATCAATTAACAAGTCAATAAAAGCGCTCAACTGTAGCAGACACTGCCAGCATAAAAAACAGCGGAAAATAATATTCAAATGAGGGGGCGGCCCTAAGTGTGTCTTGGGTTGCACTGTTTGCCTATTGGTTCAATAGTATCCCTGCAATCCGCAGTCTCACGGCTGCAGTCCCACGGTGCTTTTTTCTTTCAACAGCGCCACCCAGTGAATTGGAGTTGTCTTTCAGCTCATGGCGGTGATTCTCAAAATCGAACCCACTGGAGATGTCTGCGGCGTAACTGAGCAATATTTATGCAATAATAATTAGCAAAAAAATCTGTTGACTCATGATAACACATATTAAAAACAAATTTTAAAAAATCTTAACATGCACACATTAACTTAGACATTTCTATGTAGGTTTAGGGTTCCTCATCAAACTCACAAACTTTTTTTTCAGTAATTATATTCCCCCTCACCTGCCACCCACCCACCAACCAAACCCCCTCTCTGTACATTCACACACTTCCCCCCAAAAAACACACTCACACACAAAACACAACACAACACAAGAAAAAAACAAGCAAAATGAAAGGGTTCCCTCAGAAGATTCTTCATTGTTACCAAATTTCTTTGCTGATCTTCCTCTCAAATTCCTCTCTGTCACAGAAATCAAAGACATAAAAATCCCTGCTTAGTTAATGTAGTTAACACAGAAAACAGTACCCTAGAAAATGTGCCACAAAAATTAGCACAATTATACAATTCTTACTTAAGGTATAGTGTCTCTTTTTAACGTAGGTTAATAAAGACTTGATGTTATTCTGTTAGAAATACAGTTAAATTCTCTATTCTAACCTTAGCTGTAAGCATTGCCCAGTAATGAACACCTCCTCAGCCTGGGGCAGGGACATGTTGTGTACTATGGAAAGCCCATGAATGATAGCCTACCAAGAGAAAGTGATTTAGAGTATCATGAAAAAAAAAAATTTGTTTGTCTTACAGTGTACAAAAAAAAAAAAAACCTCCGGAAGCATCACATCCAAAATGAACTCTACCTCATCCGTGAGGTTTATAGATGTTCTTTGCAATATGTCCCTCAGATGGTTAAACAGGGTGTCTCTGGGTTCTTCAGTCCAAAGGTAGACCAGGACCTTAAAGCACTTTCTCTTAGGGATTAGGCTAAACAAGTTACTGAATGTGACCGCGCTCTAGGTTAGACCCAAATTATAACTTTGAGGAAATTACCAAGTTTCGATTTAACCCCCAGAAGACTAGTTTTACTGAGACACGGCAAAGTGGCAGCAAGTGAAGAAACCAGAGTCAGGAGTGATATTCAAAAAATATAGATTTATTTTGAATTAACTTTAGTTCTAATTTAGTTCAAGATAAAATGTATAATTTATTCAAACAGTTTTAAAACATTTGCAACAGCAACAATAAATCACCAGGGTTGGGGACCACTGCTCTAACGGGCAGAAACCTCATACAGAACCAGACTTATGTTAGACAGATATCTGCACGGTGCTCTTCACTGCTGTCTTACAGTGTAGTTTTCCGTGTATTAATGTGTAGTTTCCTCAACTGTTGGGGTAACTCTCACACGTGTACCATGACATTTTGCGCTATTTATGGGGAAATTAAACTCGAGTCTTACCCCTAAATTCCACCACAAGTGCCGCGCAGCGGAGCGCAGTGGTCTTGCTCAGATTGTCAAACCTCACAGGAAGCCCCTAGATTCCCAGGGGCCCCCAAAGCATCTCTTAAAAACTGATTTATGAAGTTCTCTTCAATTGAAAGCATTTTTTTTCTAAATCTTACTTCACATGCTTCAAAATTCATCAAAAGGTTTAATCTGTAATGATGGTTTTGGGTCCTCCCCCTCCCTTCTTACTCAATGAACTATTCCATGTTACAACACATCTGAACATTTGATTCAGGAAGAAAGTGGTAAAAACACTTTCACATTTTTTTCTCATTTTCAACCAAGTGTGAAATAAAACCAATGTTGCTCTGAGATCTGAGATAAACATATCAGACTTTAGGATTTTAAGGACTTTATCTAGCCCAGGAAACAGGATCATTTTCTCTAAATCAAACTTTTTGAGTTGGTGATAAACATTATTGTACAAAATCTCTTTTTTGGAAACATAACTCACTGGACAGGGGGTCAAATAAAAATACATTCACTTTAAAATAATAGGACCAAAAAGTATGGTAACTGTAAATATCACCTCTTTCAGTAGATTTTTTTCCAGTTTGATGTTGTACTTGATATTTACATATTTTTTCTTTAGTAAATTATTTTTTCAATATTTACCTATTGTAATGTTTTTCACTTCATCCTTTCTTGTTTGTTACTGTTACTCTGTAAATTCCCCACTGTGGGACAAATAAGCTTCAATGGACCATAAAAGATTTCAAATCCAGGACAAAGTGGACTAAATGATGGATTCACTTTTTTCTAAATCAAACTAAAGTACAGAACTTGAGGAAATGCATTTAGTTGTGTTAAGTTAGCATGTACAAGACATGTAACATAAATGTGAGGTGAATTTACCCCAATTTATCTAAGTACTTTATATCTTTTTATTCCAGTTAATTTTTTTCAATATCTATCCAAAAAAACTTGATACAAGTTGTTACCTCAGATTTATTGGATAAATGATGTAGGTTACTTATTACAGTGTGTTTTGTTCCTGCCTGTTATGAGTTGGCATGATCACGGCTGACAGTTTGACCAGTGAATAAAAAACCAAAGTTCATAAATCAGCATCATCATTCATTCATCATCAGTACAGCATCCGGACGGGCGTTAGGTTTTATTTTACTTAAGTTGTGCAAAATTCTAGTCATAATGAAAATGCCGGCAAGGCACAATTGTACTTTTTCAGAATTTCAGAAGTAATGCTTTGGTTTTACAGAAAGTTGTAATGGAAATGCAGCTAATGAGAGCTGTGTAGTGATTTCCTGGCCGCTGGCAAGAACATCTGGTCCATTTCTGTACTCACTTGTGGATCCACCAATAGGCAAACAGTTCAACCCAAGACACAAAACCTGTGTTCACACCAAAAGAGGCAAAAACGGCAAGCACGCTTGAGAAAGCCAACAGCGGCCAAAGTGGCCAAGCCGCTTTGGCCGCTCGTCACGTGACTGACGTCAAAGTAAAATCACGCTTGTCATTTAAAGGAGCCGCACAGCGGACTTCCTCACAGCTGCAGCTGCTTGCTGTTGTTCAACTCCAGTTTAAAGCATGAACATAAAGTAAAATCACCATCCACTCAGTCACAAACGGATTGACAGGCAGGAAGCAATTTACAAAGGTGTGTGTGTGTGTGTGTGTGTGTGTGTGTGTGTGTGTGTGTGTGTGTGTGTGTGTGTGTGTGTGTGTTCTATAATCCTAAAGAAAAATACCCAGGAGCCCGACTCAGTGTTAATCTTTTAATCAATAAATGAAACCCCTGCGCAGCCGGTGCGTATTCCCCGTTCCAAAATGAATAAAAACCAAAATAAAACAATAATCTCAATGTTCATAACCCCAAAATCATGAAACAGTTCCCAACTAACGAAAAATACAAGCTGTCCTTCTTCACACTATTTTAAAGGGTCCTTAATTAGCACGGAAAAGCACGCAAGACAATGTTAAAAGTTTATAAAAAGGAAGAAGACGAAAAATAAGAATGAGCCATGGTGAGATTATCATTATTATTATGTAAAAAATTAAAATGACGTATTTCTGTGTGTACTGCAACATTTAATAACTTTAATCTTCTTTTTGGACAGTGAATATATTAGGAATTTATTCTCATAATTATCTTATCTAGAGATAACGATTTTACACACACACACGCACACACACACGCACACACACACACACACACACACACACACACACACACACACAAATATATATATATATATATATATATATATATATATATATATATATATATATATATATATATATAGTTGTATTTTCACTTTTATTTGTTTTTAATTTTGGCAGTTTTTGGCCCTTCATAGGTGTAGTGCTCATCTCTCCATAAATTTTGACTCTCCCTTAAAATACAAATTAGTGCAGTAATTTAAGCCTAATGGTAAGAAAAAGGGAGGGTCTTTAAAATTTTAACCTCCTAGAAAGTTTGTACAGTTCACCAGTCAGTGCATTGTTCAGACTCACAGTTGAACAATGCCTCTGTAGCACTTACAATGTGGTGTTCAGTGCACTGAGAAGCCTTGCGCATCGCACTGACACAGAGTGGGTGTTCGTCAAACTAACCAGTTGTATGCATCTACTTCTTATTTTGTGTTAAGTATGGGTTCCTCCTTATTTTTTCATTCGGTAGGATAGCTTGTTTTGTGGACAGAAGTTTTTGAGAGCCACTTCTCAGTATTTTCAAGTTTTCCTTACATTGCCACAAAAGCATATATGAGAGCTGCCCCAAGAGTCATATTTTAACATCTTTCTGAGGAGCTAGAGTCAAATGTGATGACTGTGTCTCTACTTTAGTACATGGCACAACTGATTACGAGAAAGATGCTGCACATTTAGAAAGGATGTTAACCCAAAAACACTACACACTACATTTGCAACAAATAACTGAAAAGTTAAAGGTAAAGGTTAATGTCTGATATTGAGAAATGAGACATGTTGATGGACTATGCTATGTTGGCCAATGTTGAAAGGAAAGGAAAATAAAGATTCAGTTAACATTGAAGTATCACTACCGAGACAGTATCAATACCTGGAGCACAGACAGCCTGTGTGCCCTGCAGTGTAACATACCAGTGTTCAGCAGGGTCTAATATCCACTGCATACTCTCTTCACTCATGGTGACAAAACACTGTCACAACAAAAACACATTTCAAACCACTGAAAAAAAACTGCCTAAACACTCCTCTCTTTTGGTCAGGCTTGGTGCACTGCATTTGCTTTAGACTTTTGTGCGTTTTATAAATTAACAGCAAATTTCTCCTGATAGTGATGGAGCATTGTTAATGGAACAAGAAGGCTAAGGACACTATCAGTTATAATTACCAGCTTACTCTAAATTTACAATTGAAAGCAAAAGCTAAAAAGGTTCAGATGTTAACTAAAAGCCTCCTGCTTTTGATAGTGGCATTTATATGTTGGCTGTTTTCTCCCACAGTGTCCAGTTGCCATGGAGCTGTCTCCCCCTCCCTTGGGTTTAGAAGAGGAGTACAGGACACTTTTCCCCACAGAGTCCCTCCTTTTTCTCCACGAGCTGCTTTCCACATTCGATAAGGAGGTGGACGAGGTAGGAGTGACAGTGAAGCTGGGTGTGTTTGTAGCATGTCAGACTTGATTCAGTAGCTCTCTATCTCTGTGCTCAGGTTCTGCAGAAACGAGTTCACAGAAAGGCCCACTTGGACATTTCTGGTGACTCACCAGATTTTCTGGACACAACCTCTCATATCAGGAGGGACCCAGCCTGGAAGGTGATGCCCGTCCCCCTGAGGCTCCAAAGAAGATATGTAGATGTTGGAGATCTGGCTCCATGTGACACCCAGCGCTTCATTAAAGCCCTCCAGACCTCTGCACAAGGATTACAGGTACCTAAACATGTAAATAAAATGTGTGCTGATCTTCATCTCAGTCACAACAATCAACAAACAGTCTGCTTAAACTAATACACAAAGAAAGATATGGTTCTTTTACTGAGCACACCATGGGAACATTCTCAGTGCACGGTGGAAACGATGTGTAGTCGGTCATGTTTTGAAAACAGAACATGGACGAAGCATTTCCTTTCAGTCAAAGTGTAATAAACAGCAGTTATTCTTCTCACATGATTTTTTTTCTCCCACAGGTTGACTTTGATGACGGAAACTGCCCAACATTTTTCAATCAGATTAGAGGAATTCATAATGTTTATAAGGCCGTTCACAACCAGCTCAGCGGTAAGTGTGACTCATTGGTCATAGTTATGTATGTAACTGAGTAAGGACTGGTGAGGGGCTTCTGGTGCCAGGGATTAAAACTAACAACACCACCTTAGGACTCTCACCCAGAGATTAACAACAGATAACCTTTTTGTTGCTCCTGACCCTTCAACTGAGGGTTTCCCCTTTAAGACACAGGCAAGTTCCACAAATGAATACAAAGGCACCTTTTTGTGTTAAAAAAATATAAATACAAACTTTTTTTCACAAATGATAAAATAGTTATTTTTTTAAATGTATAATAAATTACAAATAATTGATAGGCACCTGCAGCAACCCTAAGGTGACACCCTGGACAAGAGACACAGAACGGTGTCTGACGGACTTATCAGGTCAAGCTGGAAAAAAAACACATTTCCTCAAATGTCAAATAAAAATGTGCTTTGAATCACAGGAAACAAAAACAAAACAAAACAAAAAACCTGAATAAATAAACTGCAGGACACCCAAGGTCTCCTAAACCCAGAGTGAACCCTAAATGTTACTGAGAAGCATCTTATAGCATCTTTCTGCAAACTGTTACTGTGCAGTGTCTTTCTGCAAAGTGTTACCGAGCAGCGTCTTTCTGCAAACTGTTACTGTGCAGTGTCTTTCTGCAAACTGTTACTGTGTAGTGTCTTTCTGCAAACTGTTACTGAGCAGTGTCTTTCTGCAAACTGTTACTGTGTAGTGTCTTTCTGCAAACTGTTACTGAGCAGTGTCTTTCTGCAAACTGTTACTGTGTAGTGTCTTTCTGCAAACAGAGAAAAACCAAAGAAACTAAACCCAAAACAGAAATCCAAAAAGAAATACTTATGTAACTTAGATGAAACAGAACTCTACGAAACCCACAGAGAAAGTAAGATAAACTAAGGTGCCGTTAAGTTTAAGATCCTAACCACAAAGAACGAAACACAAGAAAAAGGAACAGGAAAAAAACAAAGCAAAAGACAAGGCTTCAGTGGCAAACTGTAATGACAACATAGCATAATAGCCACTTCACAACACCAGATTAACACTCACAGTGATGCTTGGTGCTACAAACATTTCGGTCACCTTGGCTGTTCACAACCTCGGCACGACACTCCGCTGGTTATCACTCAACACGTTAACGATCTTCACTTCAAATTTCAAAGCTGAAACTCCTCGGGGCATGTGTCAAACTCATTGGGCTCTAATTTCGTAGACCAGGCGCAAGCGCAGGCGCATCTGCCCTGTGCCGGCCTTCGCTGCACGGACAGGGTGTGACCGGCGCACTTTGCAAGTTTCCTGTAGTGCCAAGAGAGGCGCAGTCAAGGCGCAGAGGAGCGCAGAGGAGCACAGAGGAGCGCAGAGGATCGCAGAGGATCGTAGAGGAGCGCGTCCACGCCTCCCTCCGTGCAAATGGCAGTGAGGAAGGAGAAAAGTCGTGAGTGGGTTTAACACAGCCGAGCGCTATATTCACCAATCAAATGAGCGCCTCTCCTCGCCTTTAAATGCCCTGCAGCCGAAGCGCAGTGACAGTTTAATTTTATCATGGACGACGACAGCAGCAGCACCAGGCGGCCTAACTCCCAGGAGGAACCTGATCTATTGGTCCGGGAGGTTCAAGTTCGCAGTACCAGAATATATGATACTGCGAACAGACCTCCACAGGCTGATGATGCAAAAACAGCCTGGGATGAAGTTACAGATACTGTTTATCAGGTTTGCCCAGATATTCTGAGTTATTCTTGTTTTTTTCAGTCTGGCCAAGTGATCGAGACTTACACACGCATAGAACGTAACTTTCTGTTCCACCCTTCTGCAGTTTGTGCCCTATCTGAAACCCCTCCCTTAAATGAATAAAGAAAGAAAGAAATCCACAGTAAAGTTAATGAGAGACAGAGCAGCAAACAGTGGCGTCTACAAGAAAGTTAATATTTCATGGTCTTGTTCTTCTGTGAAAAACCTGAAAAGGGTTATTAATTTATTATTGATTTCAAAAATAGTGTTATATATTCCATTAATAGTGTTAGTATTTATTTTCTGATTTTTTTTTTTTCCTGTCAAGATCCCAGAAAGGGTTATTCATTTTTGGATATGTGTGGCTTTCTGGGAAACAATAATTATTTATGTTTGGACACCTCTGCGATTGTCACACCTTTTTTTACAAACTGACTCAGGCCCCCCATCAGAGAAGGGAAATGTTGTTTGGCCCAGACGGGAGAAAGTTTAGGGACCCCCAATGTAAGGAGACGGGGCAAAAGAAAGCTCCGTGATCAAAAGAGCCACATGGTGGCCACGATGCGCGTCACCATGTCGACCACCTTGCGGGACAGATGTGATCTGTTCCTGTGTCATGAATAGGAGTGAAATGGAGACAGTTCAATTTAAACACTCAAGTGGGCAAATAGATTTATGATGCTTGTGATCCACCTGCATTCCTGGTCTGTCTTTGCCAAATAGCAGAGCCTTTGGTGATATATCCTCTCCCGGTACCTCCTCCTCCTCCTCATCCTCCTTGCAAAAATGTACTCCATCTATTTAGATCACGTTAAGAAGAATGATTAATCCAGAGATATATTGGCAATCACAGGTAAATCCTTCATACAAATCTGAGTGTCTTACCGTTATTCAGCAAGCAGTCTTTTTTCTTTTGGCTTGTGCCCCCTGGGCTGCGCCAAGAAATTAGAGACCACAGAGTGAAGCCCCATGTCAGTGCTTGTATCGCTTTGAGAAAGTCACGTGACCAAAACAGCTGGTGTGTCCCCAGTCTCACTGAGGCCCCAAACTGTGTTTACGGATTGCACCTGTCAACAGGATGCATCTTTGCCACTACAATCACAGATATCTTGAAGCACAATTCTTTCCTTAAATCTATTGTGATACAGAGCCAGAAAGAAAAGTAAGGTTCGCAGTGTGAGACCATTTTGATCTCATATCGGCAAATAAGGTTTTTCTTTTGATTTCATCTTTTTCATGCCTCAAAGATAAGTACAGAAGCAACACCATCATTCACGACATTTAACTTTAAGTCACATGTTAGAACTTGTGTTCACATTATTTATTGACTTTATATTTTAAAGATATAGAATAGAATAGAATAGAATAGAACTTTGTTGTCTTTGTAACAAGTACAACCGAATTGAAGTCACAGCAGCAATCAAGAAAACAAAAGTAAGAAAGTGTATAGAAATTGCAAAAAGGTGCAAAAAAAGTGAGAAAATAGATGATGACAGCTTGTTCATCATTGTCCAGTCAGCCAGCCTCCACCTCCACAGGGTCCAGGACTGAGCTTCTTCAGCAGGTGAAGATCCTCCAATGTGGTGTTGGTGTCTTGTGTTAGCTCTGTTAGCCATGTCTGTGAATAGCATGATGCTACTCTGCCCTCTGGTATTCCCTCTGTTGCTGGGTTAGCACAGTTAGCTTGTCCGTCTTATTGTCTTATTATTATCCAACTTATCTCCAATAAGATGGACGAGCTAGCTGTGCTAACCCAGCAACAGAGGGAATACCAGAGGGTAGAGTAGCATCATGCTATTCACAGACATGGCTAACGAAGCGAACACCAGACACTAAGGCCACATTGGAAGAGTTTCACCTGCTGTGAGCAGACAGCATCCAGGAGACAGCTGAGCGCTATGGATGGAAGGACAGGTCTATGTTGTCACCTCTTAGCTCACACCTGAGAACCAGCACGTGGTCCTCACCTCCTTCTCCTCACCTCCTTCTCCTCACCTCCTCCTCCTCACCTCCTCCTCCTCACCTTGTGGGAAATCATCAGGCCTTACACCAGTTAGCATTGACATGCTACAGGCTGCTAACAGCTGATTTCACATGTAAACAATGCAGCCATGGTTACATGTAAAATCCCAGACAAACACAGGAGAAAAGTAGTAAAAATATCACTGAAGACAAAACCAGTTTGGTGTCCATGACCAACAAATGAGCCATACAAAGTGATGATCCACTCCAGATACAAAGATGACGAAAAAGAGATGAAAAAAATTACAAGAAACGGACAAAAAAGACAGAGCTGCTGCAAAAGGCAGCCATAGCCAACAGGGCGGCGCCTATCATATGAAAGGTATTTTCGTAAACCATAAACCATTTAGATTACTTTACAATGTAAAATGTAATAATTTAAATAATTTAGTGTATTCTGGGTCATTGAATCAATATGCCAGTTGAGTCTCTCAACTGTGTTTCCTGCAATGATGTTTAAGATCCAGCAGGTGTTCTTATTGAGCCGACACAGTTACACAGTACCAACACAGTATCAATACAGTTTGAGAGATGTGCCGCAATGGTTCATGAGGCCTCATCTATCCATCACTAGCAGCCACACACACACACACACACACACACAAACACACACACACACACACACACACACACACACACACACACACACACACACACACACACACACATGAAACGGTCCTGGGATGGAAACATGTTTCAGTTGATAAATGCTAACCCAGCTACCACAAAGTGACCTGCAGCACAGCTCTTACTTGCTCTTAACCTGGAAGTATGAAGAGAGAGAAAGAGGAGCTGCTGCAGGTAAATATATCCTCCCTGGAACAACCAGGAAATCAATAGTTCCACCTACCGTCTCAGGGCTAACCAGCTGGTTACATATTTGAAATCACTGATACATCTGTATCCCTGTCACTGCAGAGCTCACACCTTGTTCTTTTGTCTATGTGATCACAGATACTCCACACATATCTCAAGCTCCAGTGCTGATGCTCCGCCCCCGCGCCTGGAACATGGTGGAGCACAACATGATGGTACCTCAGCACATGTACCTGTGAATTCACAGCCAGCTTATCAACCTGCAGCCGGGGTGGTCATAAGAGACTGATATAAAGAGAAAACTTGAAGTGAAGTTAGAAATCCAAACTGTAGCACCTCTCACAAAAAGTGATTTTCATCCAGAACCCACATGGTTCCTGTGGTATGTCTGCTTTTCCACCACCAAGACCAGGGTAGATTATTTGTGTGTTGACTCATGCATTAATGTTTTGTTACTCAGTATTATTTATAAAGATATTGATAACGAGCATTGAAAAAAACAGTTGAAGTTGCTATTGGTGGATTCCCTCACCACACACACACACACACACACACACACACACACACACACACACACACACACACACACACACACACACACACACACCATGAACCATTTCCAGCTAAAAATTATTTACTGCTGAAAAACCTCTTCCACACACTTTGGTGTGACATGCATGCAGAGATCTCAGCAGATCCCAAGCCTTGTTTTTCCATGTTAAAAAACATGTTAGGGTAAGGTTCCAAAGGCATTTCAGCCTGGGCGAGGGAGACCACAGGTAGAAGTCATGTTTCAGTGCTCTCGCCAGAAACACGGCACCGTTCTTATATGCACTCTTACTTGGAATTTGAAAAGGCAACTTCTGGTGGCAAAATGTGAAAAACCACATTTTTTTATTTCAAATGATAACCAATTTGTTGTTTAGTATCCTTTTCTGAGCAGAAAATCCAATAACCAGAAAATGCATGCATCAATATATCCACATTTACCCAAAATAACAAATCACCCGGTGCTTGGGGATATCAACTCAATAAGTGAACCCACTCTCTTACTCTTAGTCGGTGCATGCTTAAATAAAAAGGGTGGAGTTTGCTGAGTCTGACCAATCACAAAGAGGGAGAAATGAAAGAAACCCCACAGAGCAGCCTACTTTACCCTGGAGAAGCAGACAGTTATTCTCAAGAAATGTGGGGAACTCAAACTCATCATCCAGGACAGAAAGCAACACTGCTGCTGCCGAAAAAATCCAGGAAGGAATGCTGACGGAAAAGTACGGGCTTCCTTTATTTGTAAATGAATGAGATTATAGAAAAATGATTATCAGACAATATAAACAGACAGCGCTCTGATCACTTAGTTTCCCTGGGTGAAGCTCTCCCTCAGTGCGCTTCCTTTGGTTTCTATTTTCAGTGAGTTCAGCTCACTGTTAGGATAGCCATTCAGCTTCAGCTGCCATGTTGATTTATCCCAGCAAGAAGTGAAACAGCATTGTAGGACCGAAAATCCAGGGTTAGACCTGAAGTTACTTCGCTACGAGAAAATCCAGCTTTGTGGTACAGGCCCCTGATCAGGGAGTACTCATGGATAGAAAACAAGAAGTTTACAGAGTAAATTTGGTTTTCCATGTTTAGATGTAGACTCAGCAGTAAAGTCTGTATATAAACTATACATTCTCCATTGTGATGTTCTGTTTGTCAGGTGGAGGGAAAAGAAGCTCCTGGTCCTCTCTTTGACTTTGGACTCCTTATGTTTCACTGTGGAAAGACACTGTTTGAAAACAAGAGTGGGCCCTTTTTCTACCTCTCCAAAGTAAGACTCAGTCAGGGGAACAGATGACAGGTGTTATACTGAATTTGATCTTCAGCTCCTCTGTTCTCTCCTCTCCTCCAGGTGGAGAGCTTTATGGAGGCTCGACTATGGAACAAGATATTTGTGTGGACACAAGACAAGGTTTGTGTATTTGTTGGTGTTCATGAACACAGAAGTTCCCTCATTTCTGTCAACTTCAAGAGTTACAATTTGAATTCTTTTACTTTAGATAAGCTGATTGATACTTGAATGAAACAAACTCAAACTCAGTCCCCAGACAATGTTAAGCTCAGTGAAAAGTAAACACACAGATCATACGTCAGTGAATTTTTGTAAAGAGAGGATTTGACAGCTGCCAACTGACCAGTATCAGCCAGGTCATACCTGGGACAAAAGTGGTTCCTGCTGAGTGAGCCAGGGCCTTCTGACCACTCCTCTCCAATTAAATAATCAATAGAATGTGTTGATAACACAAGAGAAACAAAAATATTCTACTGATAGTAAATACACTACCATGGATGACAAGGGAGATCAAGATGCTTCATTAGCAGGAATAATGAGCTGCATACACAGAACAAAGCATCAATAAAGCACATGCATCAGTCAAAAGTGTTAGAGATGATCGGTGATAAAAGATTTTTTTTTTTTTTTTTCCCCAGAATTCTATTTCTTTCTTCTACATAATAAAAGAACTTTTAGACTGGTTTTATAAGGTTTTATATGGATAAGTGGTGTAAAGGAGGGTTGTCTTACGTCTTTGAATGCATCATTCCTGGAGCAGGAGCTTGGTTCCCTTTCAGACCCCATCGTACTCTAGAAAAGTGGTTCCAGCTGTGAAGGAAGGGGATTAATGGGCTGGACAAGCTAGATCAGACGACACACACTTTGGGACTACTGGTGAAAAACCCCTTAGTTTTCTTTGTTCAGACTCAACTTAAAAAAAAAAAAACTTTATAGAGATTCTCAGTCTGCATCATCATAAAGATGGGCACCCATTTTGAGCACAGAAGCAGCATTTAGCTTTATTCATTTAGATGAGCTAGCGTTCTGTAAATACTCAATTCAACCTGTTAGCAGCATCAAAATGTACGGTTGTTCTGTGGTCAGATGACACAAACCATCTTTACAAAAGAGTCGATTTCTATCATCGGCTATCAAGTTTTGACAGTTACAGAGCAACCGGTGTTTTGGAGTTCATAGAACCATGCTAACTGGTGACTATCAGTGATTAGTGGCCAGGAGTCACCAGTAAACAAGGTCACACTTTACTCTAAAACACCAGTGACATCTGTGGGTGTGTAATTAAATGTGTTTTCTTTATCCAACCTCAGGTAGTCAAGTTTGACCACAAATAAATAATATTAACTGATGATATTCTAAATCCACTTTGCTCATTTGATGAAAAAGTTGTTTTCAGGCCAAAGTTATTACCAAACATGAACTCAGTATGTAGTAAAACATAAGTGAACATAAATTGTGATTACCAGAAAAAAAATGCGTTGTATAATCAAACTATTTAATAGTCTTATTAGTAACCCTGAAATACACAACTATTAATACTCTGATAGATTTGGTGCAGTTCTCTGTCCAGAGGTACTGGCTCCTCTGTTATGAACCGGGTCTCATGCTCAGCTGTGTGCTCATTTTGGTTTGAAAGGGTTTCTGATTTATTGACATGTCTACTTCCTAGAATGTCACGGTCTGGAAAGTGTTAGCGGATAATGCAGTCATGTACGGAACCCCAAAAGAATAATTGAATAAATAAAGTTTTAATAATTAACACACAAATATATGATATTGCCATTAAATTGTAAAATAAGGCAATATTTTTTATGATTTTTTAAATTATTCTTTAACATTAAATTATTGTAACTAACTATTATAACTACAAATAGAATAGAAAATACTTTATTAATCCCCTAAGGGGAAATTCAGGAGAAGTCACAGCAGCAATAAAAAAAAACAAAAGTGAGAGAGGTTTTCTTTTACCTTAAAGCCTGAAACGAAGTATGAGCAGTGTTTGAGCTTTCCCTACATACAATAAATGTACAGTGTGACGGTAAGAAGCTGTTTTGAGTCCTGTGTGCAACTTTATTAACCTGTGGAGAACCCCCCTGGATCTCTACAATAGGCAACAACAAGCTCTTTGCAATCTTAGCGCTGGGCCAGCACAGAGCCAATGCTGTCCTCTGAACCATATGTGTAGAGCAAAAAGGGCTGTGTGAAGATGGGATGAGCTACAATCAGTGGGTGAGTGAGAGCATGTTTCAGTGGTTGAGAAGCATCCTCGCATTCTGCAGTCCACTTGAACACTGCTCATTTTGTGTCAGGGTATGCGGGGGTGCAGCAATGATAGACAAGTTCTTGGCAAATCTGCAATACTATGAACACAGTCCAACAAATGACCTCCCCTCCGTAGTTGTCCTCGGAGTAGGTCACCCACAAACTTTTTCAAGTTTCTTTGCATCTGGTTGGAGACAACTGTTGGAGACCACATGTCCGAGAAAAGTCACTTGTGTCTCTGTGAGCTGATGTTTCCTGGCTTTCAACTTGAGACCAGCTGAGCGAAACCTGCCCAACACCTCCTCTGGGCTCTTTAGGTGTTCTGAAAAAGAGTGGTTGAAAACCAGGACACCATCCAAAAAGATCAAACACTCTTTCCAGTGCAGGCCATGAAGCACCAGCTCCATCAGCCTTTATATGCTGTAACGATGCAAGTCACATCATAAATATCCCATGAGTCGTGGAGTAATCTTTTCGTTTTCTGCCCTGCTTCGCAGTGTTTCTATTCGTACATAAAGTCAGCACGAGCACAAATTCCCCCGTCACTCTGTGTGGTTTGTATTTACTTTAAACTTCATCCTGATCAGTCTGTGGGGAGTGTAATGATGATCAGTGCTGTGAATCCAGTGGCACATATTATGCACCAGCTGATTGATAATCCTCCTGGTGCTCCTACAGGTGAACCTGTTGCTACAGGAGTTACCTTCCTGCTGTCTCTCTGGGACAGAAGTTACAGTTTGTCTATCTTTCCCTTCATTCTTTAAATACCAACAGAGGAGTTTTCCTTCAGCCTTTCTTGAACAAACATAAAGGCCTGTCAGCTTTCATACCACTTTGACCAATGTTACCTCTGTACAGGGGCGTGTCCAGACTTTCAGAATGGGATGTAACAGTGACGGCAGTAACATACATAGGGGTGGCCAGAGTGTGCATTATTTTCACCATTTATCTTCTTTAACTTCACTTTCTACTTTAAAACTATGAGTCACTATGCTGTTTAACTATTATATTCCAGAGAATGATTTTACTATACAAATGTAGTATGTGCATCAGCCAGTCTAATCAATTTAAAGTACTTTTTAATAAAAAGATAGATCTCAGCATGGCTGCAAATCTGTGTGGGCTGAATCTGTGTGTTTGTGTGTGTCTCTAGCTGGGCCTGCCACTGGGCAGCATCAAGGCCACAGTGCTGATAGAAAATGTTCTTGCAGCGTTTGAAATGGAGGAGATTCTTTACGAGCTGCGAGATCATTCAGCTGGACTCAACTGTGGCATCTGGGATTATTCAGCTTCATTTGTCAACAAGTTTGGTAAGAGTGAACCCTCCTGGCTCTTATCTGCTCTTCATGTTCTCCTCTGCACCTTTTCACCTGTCTTCCAGAGTTCCAAGGTTAGATTTACCATCAAAGCTGGTTTCATAAAACCAAGATGTATTATATCTTCTCCAGGTCAGCGAAAGAACTTCCTGCTGCCTGACCGCAGTAAATATGTGAACATGGAGAAGCGTTTCCTGCAGAGCTACATGGACCTGTTGGTTCAGACGTGTCATCGGAGGGGAGCGCTGGCCACTGGAGGAATGGCAGCTTTACTGCTGCCTCAGGATCCGCTCAGCATTTCCCACCAAAGAGTGCTGGCCACCGTCACCAGGTAAAAACCTGCTCATTGAGCATGCTCTCATCCAGTATTTAAATATAAAGTAGTGCACATCAAGACGGGAGCGTCTCCATCAGCTTTTGTTCGAACATGAAGCCAAACAAAGACCTGCGATGAGTGCTGGTGTCTTTTACATTTGAGGTCCCGTTCTGAGCGTACATGGGGCTGTTTGAGCAGTGGAACGGTCCCGTCCTTTCGGACTAAAACTTGTCTATATTTATAACTTAACGCACACATAAGGAATGAAAAAATCTTAGCGGTTGTTGAAAAAATGAGACAGTCCACACATGACAAATATCACTGTTTTGGTCGTCTGTATTTTTTACCAATCACTATAGTTTACATTCTCCTATCCGGTAATCTCACAGATTCTTTGATTCAAAGGGACTTTTGAGTCAACAAGCATGTTGAAGGACGTGACAGTTGCTGAACAGAAAGTTTTTACATTTTGAATCCCTTATACGTCCATTATGACACCACACTCTGTTCAGCTCCTCTCTTTGATACTGTGATTGTTCTGTTTTTCTGGACCTGCAGTAAACTCTCTGCCGTCAACAAATCTCAATGTTTGATGTCCACCTAACATAATGCTACATGTTTACCATGGCTTCTTCCTACAGTCAGCTTGCTTCCTGCTTCCTATCCTTTTGTTACATGTCATAATCTACAAAGATTACAAGTACTGACGAGTTTAATGTTTATACTTTCACACTGGGTGAGAATGTTTTATGAGCAGACAGCACGATAGATAAACAACCCTCAACATTCTTCACAGCACAGGGAAATTTGGAGAGACAATCTCTGGAAGAATCAGGACTCGGTTTACGCTGTGAAAAGGGTGAACAGGGACTAACTGTACATTCACACTAGAAGCGGTCTGAGCGTCGGCGGCGTCCAGCTGCCATTCATTTTCTATGATCGCCGGCGTTGAGGGGCATTCGAGGCAGCGGCAATTACGAGCGGCGCGAGCGATGAGCTGAAGTAGGGAGAAACTCAACTTTATGCAAATGAGCAGCAGCGCGAACGAGGCATCAGCCAATAACAGGCCGATCTGTATTCCCGGGCGGGAGATTTTGAGAGGGAGAACGAGGATTAACAATGGAGAACAAACTTATAATTGCTGTGTCCGGCTTCCCGGAGCTGTATGATGTGTCTCTGTTTATCTACAGGGACATCAAAAAATGAATGATTCTTGGAAAAAGATATCCAACATTGTGGGAATACCTGTCAGGTTATAGGCTTCTGTTAGGTCATGGACAGAAATGCATATCAAGTAATCTAGCCTACAGTTTTAGATAGGAGACTGCCAGGGTGTGTTCATATGTAAAAAAGAGACATGGTGGATCCCGCTCTCCTGCAGACTGCTGTATATGTGTGTGATGTGATTGACAGACCTGTGAGGAAAAATGTGTTTACCCCTGATTTTGTATGTTGTTTGTAGTTGATGATTGTAGGAAGAGGTAGAAAAGCCTGTGGGACACCTACAGAAAGAAGAAAAGAGGGAAAAAGAGAGGTCTAGGAGCGGGTCTGAACGTCGTCCTCCAGAGCACAGCTGATCCTCCCAGGGGGACACATCTGCACCGCAGCTTGTAAGCCCCGCCCCTTCGGCAGGTCACAGCGCTTCCCCTGCCTGCGTGCTTCTGTGTGTTCCCAACTGTCAAGCAGCGCAATGAGAGCGGCCAGTGCGTCGCCAAGTGAATTTGACGCTTCTGGTCTGAATGTACGGTAAAACCAGCCATGTTATCTTGTATTGTGTAGCCTGCTTCCTCAAGTGGGTCCATCCACAACACAACTGATTCTTTCGAGGGTCTGGAGCAAATACTCACTTGTTGGTTATGTTTTTCTTGGTGTTCTTCCTCTATCCTGATAAGACCCACCAAACTAGATAAGAACCAACTATGAAGACGGAAACCATGTTTGAGAAACACTCATTTGACCTGAGTCCCATTCCTTGTACCCAGCTAACCTGGATGGCTAGATATTTTCACAATTAACCAGTAAGTCAGGCTTGTTACGTTCCTCACAGCAGGTTAAGCTAAATTACTATAGCAACAGATCAATAAACTTAAACATGCTCCAGGGCAGGTTTATTCAATTCCATTAAATTTATCCAGGATAGCTCCTTGGGATGTAGCATCTTGTTTTAAGGGGGTCCCATATGTAAGTAAGCGGGATCTAAAGACACAGGGTACATCCAAATAGTCCTTTTTTGATAAGGAACCTTCCAAACTGAAGAAATGACCTGGAAGCATTTCAGCGTTGTCCATGATAAGTGCTGTTCGAATTCTCCAAAAGTTAAGGAAAGGAGGGTCATTGCTTCCTTTAATATCTCCTTAGCTTAGGAAACACCGGACCATCCTTTTCAAGGACAGGAGAAGAAAACGCCCCATAACGCCTTGCGGCACCTGAGGTGTATAAATACTACGGCTCCTGCCCAAAGTTTACGGGAAGGGATGGAAATTATGCGAGCACTGTTGCTTTTCTAACATTTACCATCATGTGTCTGCCTGAATGTGTTTATTGTGTTCACGATGTATGAACGTCAAAATGATTTATAACCCCAAACGTTTGGTTGCAACTCCAAACTGAAACAATGAATCACTAGTGATAGAAGTAATAATGTTTATTAAAAATCAATAAAAGAAGGAGAAATGAGGATTTTTACAATACTCCAAATATAATAAAATGTTATTAACAGAAACCCAACATCAAGACAAGATAAGGAGTCTTATCTTATCTTAATCCACCATGAGTACAGGACTTTGCAGCATTTAGCAAGTTACAATGGCAAGGAAAAACTTCCCTTTAACGGGCAGAAACCTCGGACAGAACCAGACTCATGTTAGACAGACATCTGAGGAGACTGGGATGGGGTTAGAGAGACAGATAGAGGAGAGAGAGTGGGAGAGAGAAGTTTTGGGGGGCAGAGGTAGAGGGAGACACACACGCGCGCACACACACAGATACAGACATAGTCTGAAGTTTGGCGCTGTGGCGACAGTTAAGGTGAAACCAGCAGGCCATTCCAGGCAACAATCCAAAGCCGTAGCAGATGGAGTCTGACAGGAGCACAGCAGCAGGCCGTCTTCTTCACCGATTCCCAGGAACCTACAAGACAAACTCAGACCCTCCCAGAGAGGTGTATGGTCAGTAACTATAACAGGACAGTAAGACTAGAAGTTAGACTGACAGAAAAAGAGGGAAACAGGAGCCCTGTGTGTCAGTTCCCCCCGGCAGTCTAAACTCATAGCAGCATGACTAAGAGCTGGTTTAGACCTGATCCAGCTCTAACTGTAAGCTTTATCAAAAAGGAAAGTTTTAAGTCTACTCTTAAAGGTTGACAAGCAAGCAGACCTGCATGTTGAGAACGCAATGACCTAGACGGATAATACGGAACGATTAAGTCTTTAAGATAGGATGGCCTGATGCCATTTAGCACTTTGTAAGTCAGAAGAAGAATTTTAAACTCTATCCTAGATTTTATAGTTTACCAGTGTAGAGACGCTAACAATTTAGTTTAACTTAATTTAATTTATTTATAAAGGGACCATGTACAATACTCAACATAAATGTCACCATTTGATGCATTGTACCAGAGTTAGCTTAAAGCTACTTTACATCTGCAGGCCCTTGGCAGGTCACAATTAAAACATCACATTGTAGTAAAAACTCACACGCTTACACCCACACACTCACACACACACACATGCATGCAGCATGCACACACACACACACACACACACACACACACACACACACACACACACACACACACACACACACACATACACACACACACACACACACACACACACACACACACACACACACACACACACACACAATAATGTACAACAGTTAAGACTATCCTTTAGATCAGTGTCAATGGTTACAGGTTTGAGAGTCTTCTAGGAGGTTTTTCAGTTTTGTTTTGAAGCTGCTGAGGGAGTCACAGTTCTTAATATCATTTGGTAGGGCATTCCACTGAGTTGTGGCTCTCACAGAGAAGGCTGACTGCCCAAAGGCAGTACGACAGAACGGCACATGACAGTCTCTAAAAGAAGATATCCTTGTGGATTTGATGGAGTCCAATGAGCGGAAATGAACAAACTGAAGCAGCGGGGGCGGAGCCAAGCCATTTACAATCTTATACACCATGCACAAATTGGAAAGCAATCTGAAGTTCTCAAAAGATGATGTTTCTCCAGTATCTTACAGTGATTTTTTTATCCAAAACTTTTAAGGTTTGTTTATACAAAGACTGGTGGTTTAATAATGGTCTCCCCTGTCTGAGCCCAGCATGTGATACAGTATGATATATGGGAAAGGATCATAGCATGCACAAAGTTTTGGCTGCATTCACTGAAAGACAGCTTCTTATGTGTCTAAAGTTTGCCAAATTGTATTTGATGTTTTTCATTATTTTCTTAACATGTTTCCTCATATTAAGGTTTGGTTCTAAAACCACGCCAAGATATTTGAACTCACTAACTACTTCAATCTTCTCAGCTTTTATTACAATGGGCTGCATACTGGTCTTGGAAAAGAACATGCCTTTAGTTTTGCTTAAATTAAGGCTGAGACACGACTGGTCGAGCCATGCTGTGATCCTTTCAATGCCATTTGATAGCTTCTTTGCCGCTAACTCAGCTGTTTTTGCATGTGTAAACAACATGATCTTATTCACCTCTGTGGCGTCTGTCGGAAACAGATTAAAAACCTGATCTGTAGTAGTTACGGGAGCAATGTCCAACTCCTTTTCTTTAACATTTTTGCCTAACTTGCTTACAGACTCTAAAAATATTGGTTAAAAGTAGCAGCAATAGAAGATTTGTCATTAATAAAACTCCCCTCAACTTTGAGTTGTAGGTCTCCTAGATGAGGTGATTCCCTCCTTAAATGGTGATTGATTTGTTGCCAACATAGCTTATTGTTATTTTTAGCATTGTCAATTAGTTTAAGGTAAAAGTGAGATTTGGCTAGTCTTAGCTCACTAACCACCTTATTCCTCAGGCCTTTGATGATCATCATGTCTGTGTCCCTTTTTGTTTTATTGGCTTTTTTTCAAGCTGAATCACTTTGTTTCAAAAGTCTCTTTCAATTTTCATTTAGCCAAGGTATATTGTGTTTCCTTTTAGATTTTTTCTGGACTTCCACAGTAAATTTTTCTTTTAATGAGTTAATTTTACAAATGAAACTGTTGCAACAACTCACAAGGTCTTCAGAGGTGATCACATCATTCCATCTTAATCCATTTATTTCTTTCGTTACATTTTGGTTGCCTACAGCAAAAAGCATTAGTGCCGATTTGTGTGGAGTAGTGGAATCTATTTTTAGTCAACTTCCTGTCTACCAGGGTCATAATATGATCAGACAAGCCTGTGATCAAGTTGTAGCTTTTGGTAATTCTCTCTGGTTTATTAGTAAATATCAGGTCCAGCTGTGTACTGGAGGTTTTGAAGTCCTTGTGGGACCTTTAATCAGCTGATCTAAATTATATTTGTCAGTAATGATTTTTATCTTTTTCCTCTTTTTTTTATCACCCCAATTTAGATTAAAATCGCCCACCAGGATTAACTCTTTGTTATGATGACATTCTTTCATGATTTGTGTGAGTTGATCATAAATGCATCACCTGCTGATGGGGGTCTATATAGTCCAATGATGGTAAAAGACATTTGCTGGGACCGAATTATTTTTAGTGCTACATACTCTAATGTGTTTGCAGTTTTGAATATAACACGTTCACATTTGATGTTATCCTTTAAGTAGATAAGCACCCCTCCTCCCTTCCCTCACTTCTGTCTCGTCTAAAACACTGATATCCAGGCACCACAAATACCCTGTCCGGAGTCAATGGTTGCAACCATGTTTCAGAAAAGAAAGCTGATCACTCTTTGCAACAACGCTTCGGATGTTTAAACGTGCGCCGGTTCCCAGAGTACTCTCACATGATTGACAGTTTGGAAAGTTTTATAAATCCTCTGCTTTCTCACAGCCAATTTCTGACACACAGGTGGGTGTTGAGTATATTTGGACAAGCAGTTGGTAGATTTAATATTGCCAGAATCAAGCTGCGGTATATTCTTGACTCAATAGCCAGACCCGGCGTTGATTAAGTTCAGTCCGGTAGGGAGGCCAGATAAAGCAGGCTGTTGGTCACTCATCTCTCCGGGAGACCCACTAAGATGGAGTTCAGTGTTGGAGATATTCGATGTTCCTGGACCAGGATTTAGATGAACATCTCCAGAAAGCAGGAGCATCATCAGCAGGAACCCAGGTATCTGATCAAACGACGAGGCAGCTCTCCACAGCTCCGCAGGGGTCTTTTTCCGCATCGCGGCCCAGCCACAGTGTAGAAAACAGGAGTATATTGTATAATATCCAAATAAGCTCTGATGGAAGCCGATGGCTGGTGTATTTGGTTGACTTTTAAAAAATTGACAGTTTTCAACTGGTCAGATCATATGGAGATCTCGCTGACTTCCACAGCACAGGTGATCTGCATTTTTTGCTCCAAACAAGCAGGAGCGCACAGGTAGTGTGACAATAAGCAGCAGGTAGTGTGACAATAAGCAGCAGGTAGTGTGACAATAAGCAGCAGGTAGTGTGACAATAAGCAGCAGGTAGTGTGACAATAAGCAGCAGCAGTAATGTGAAAAACACAGGATCTTGAGCCAGAACTTCAATCTGCTGATTTGTCTGATTTTTAGAGAGCGACTATAGACTTTGTAGCTTTTACCAGAAGATGAGCAGCCTTGATGTGATAAAAAATGTGAATCTGCAGCACCTGCAGAGCTGCGTCTCCACCCTGCCGCCATCTTCAATGCAACACTGGAGAGATGTGCTCTCTCCTCAATATAGTGCCAAGAGGAAGCATATACAAGATGAAAAGAATCGGTCCGAGCACTGAACCATGAGGAACTCCATATTGCACCCTGGTGTGCTAAGAAGAGACGTTGTTCACATGAACAAACTGATGTCGATCTGAAAGATACGATTGAAGCCAGGCTAAAGCGGTTCCTGAGATACCAAGAAGACTCTCTAATCTCCGCAGAAGAATGCAATGATCAATAGAGTCGAAAGAGGCACTAAGATCAAGCAAGACAAGCACAGAAAGAAGACCACTGTCCGAAGCCAAAAGTAGATCGTTGGTTACTTTCAGCAGCGCAGTCTCAGTGCTGTGGTGGGCTCTGAACCCAGACTGAAAGACCTCAAAGAGACTGTTGCTATGAAGAAAATCACAGAGCTGACTCGCAACAACTTTCTCCAAGATCTTAGAAACGAAAGAGAGGTTAGATATCGGTCTGTAGTTGACCAAAGAGCCTGAATCAAGTGTAGAGGCTTAATAACAGCAACTTTAAAAAGTTGGGGCACATAGCCCGTCAGTAGGTACTAAAGTCACTGACGATGATGATTTTATCAGAAAGGAGAACGATGTTGGAAAGAAACTGAAAAATCAGAGAGATATTGAGAGTACAGGCCAGGAGGTAACAAAGAAAATCAGTCACGCAGTTTTTACAGCTGGGTGCAAGAAAGTAAGAAAAAGACTTTCAAAAGAGCTAAAGCTTAGTTTAGGTCTAGTGCTAATATTAAAGCTAGAGTTAAAGGCCAAGGCCTCATTTAATTGCAATATCTGATGAGACCATAAATCGCTGATACTACCTGGTGCAGCCGAGCACTTTGTGTGCAGGATCCTGTTCTTTTTTTCCCCAATCAGCACATCTTTATATAGTGTTGGGGATGCAGAGAACATCAGCACAGCTGCTGTTGGCTGTTCAATATGTAAAGTGTACCTTGCGCAGAACAAATTTATGAATGTCCCCACTGAATTGTTAAATTTATAAAGTAAGGCTTTTATGGAATACCGTAGCCAAGTTGAACTAATATGAAAACAAAACTATCCCAATTATTTTATAAAATAGTGTTTAATACAGAGTTTCCAAAAATGACCAGTGCAGCACCTTTGTTGGTGTTGCATCCTGATAACTTTATAAAAATGTGCCAGTTGCAAGTTTGAGTGACAGTAAGTGTGCTGCTGCACCAGGTAGCACTGGCAATGTGTGACCCTATCAGCTGGTGCAAATATAGTACCTTAGTTACTAAAACTGTAACGCTCACACATCAGTCTTCCCCTACTAAATGCATCTCAGTTTTTTATTGTTACTAAATTGTATGGGTCTCAGGAAGGTAAGATACAGCTTCCTGAAAAAAAACTGCAATGGAGCAAAATAGTTGATTCAAGAAAGTAATTAATACAGATCATTAGGTAACAAGGTTGCGGCAAACACTCAAATATAAATGAATAGCCTAGACTACAGCCTTAAACAGCAATGCATAATGATATATATTTCTCACTTAGGCTGGTCATCAATCACCAGCCAAGCTGCTTGTCTGTCTGGTCTTTGCTGCAGCTGAGGAGTTAGATTTCACAGTTATAATGCTTTTGTATTTTTCAAACTCCTCTAGAATTGTGAGCCGCGCTGTTTGTGTAAAAAACATCACTGTTTCCACTTACGAGGAACAGGGCTCTGTTCTTGTTTTTTGTTTTTCTCAGTAGGGTAAACTCTGTTGTTTTGGCTTCACTTGGAGGAGCTTTTATGTCATTCCCCTATTACCTCAGTTAATGTTATCCTCTCTCCTCCTAGACTGAAGTTGCTGGAGATCAAGGCCGGTGTGGATGGTTTCATGGTGTATGACCTGAGTTTGATTGAGCCCATGCAGAAAGTAAGTTCTGAGTCGTAACCTTTACAACCCTTTGATAAATCTAGAGAAGCCTCCAGCAGCGCAGTAGAGAGCAAAAAATGGTATCTGGTATACCACTTCTAGCTGAATGGAATTAAGGTAAAAGGATGTATGGAATATACGCTATGTATCGTGGGTTTTTGCACATGAGATGTATAAAATGACTTTATTGTGACCATTGAGGAGAAATACTGTGGTAAATGTTTTTTTTTTTTAAAAGTCAGTTTCTAATTCTTGTCAGATTTTTGCTTCTTTCACTCTCTGCCCTAGGTGGAGCCCAAGATAATAGGGGCTTTATTTGTGCTATGTTACAGCTGAATACAACAATACGGCACCCTGCAGTGTTACAGAAAACAAACAAGGTTCTGTGGCAACATCACTTTAGTTTAGGTTATTTTCAAAGTGTAATATAATTTAGTATAATATAATATAATATAATATAATATAATATAATATAATATAATATAATATAATATAATATAATATAATATAATATAATATATACATATCCAGGTATGGTATTATTAAGGTATTATTTTTCTGGAGCTGAAAATACTTTTGGAAGTCTGCTTGAATCATTACACTGGTGTCATTTTATGCATCAAAGGGTTGAATTTCACATTTTTGTAGTAACTTAGAGGAAAAGACAGTTGATGCTAAGAGTGTAAGAGTGTTTGCTGTTTTCTCTGACACAGATACATATGTAATATTACCATAACACAACACAAATAGATTTGATTTTATTACTGCTAAAATTATATTGCCAAGAAGAACAAACTACAAGACTAAGAAAACGGAATAAACTAGTCTAAAATAAGTAGTATGTCACTTATGGAAGTGGTGTGACGGTTTAAAAACTGGAATTTTCCAGTAGGAAGTGGTATATTCCATTCAGCCAGTATACCAGATACCACTTTTTTGCTCTCGCTGTCACTGGAAGTCTTTACCCTCCTTTTATCATCAGCTCTTCGAACTTCACACTGAAGGGGATAACCAACTGCAGCAGCTTCGACATGACGTCACAGTGACTCCTGAGGACTTGCTGTCCATGCCCTCGGTCAGTGCTGTAACATTTTACTATCACTGTGATGAGGTTCACCAAGGATGCTGAAAATGGGAACAAACAACTTTCTTTGACTACAGTTTATTTCAATACATTTTATGTTTCCACAGGGAGGGGTGACCCTCTATGGATTAAAGTACAACATTGAAGTCAGCGTCCTCTTTATAAATGCATGGCTATCAGGTGGGTACTGTCAAACACTGACTGGAGTGAGGCTGAAAACTCTCCATCTGCTCTGATGGTTAAAGCTTGGCTCTGTTTCACAGGGATTGGTCACTTTTTCTACAGAGGCCAGGTGGAAGATTCAGCCACAGCAGAGATCTCCAGATCACAGGTGGGTTTGATACGTTACAAGTTCAAAAAATATGGTACAGCACAAATATAGTACTGCAAGTGGGAAACTGCATTGACACCAAACCTACTCCCAAACCCAGACAGTTAAAGGTCCCATATAATGCAAAATTCACTTTGGACTGGTTTTATAACAGTAATATGTGTACCCAGCCTGTCTACAAACACCCCTGATATGAGAAAATTCTATTGTCTCCTTCTCTTGCTTGCGCCAGACAAAGTTTGCTTTCAATACATGTGTGCTCAAACACTTGGAGTTGAGATCTGCCGTGTATGTCGTCATGATCCTAAAAAAGTAACTCCTCCAGGCCTGCCCCTTGTACTGCCCTTTCTGTGCAGCGCGTTTTTCACTTTGGCTGCTCAGCTGCTTCAGTAAAATAAACATGGTGAAGGTACGGGCAAAGCACGGCGGTTGCTCTGTTGTTGGCTGCACAAAAGAGCACAGAAGTCTTTTTTTAACTCCATCTCATGAGGTTTTGAAGACGCAGTGGATTGATTTTATTTTTGATGGAGATGCACCCACAACAACTCCTAAAATGTTGAATGTGTGTGCTCACCAATTTACTTTGGACTGCTTTCTCAACGAGGGCCAGTACAAAGCAGGATTCACCAAGAACCTGAAGCTGAAGCATGGATCTGTACCAACTGTCCATATGCCCTACCTAGTGCTATAGCCTGATGAATGTGGTTTTAGCATGGCAGCTAATGTAAGTTACAGTTTGTAACTTAGTTTCCTTACACTACGTTAACACACATAAGTAAATAATATCAGCGGACATTAAAGAGAAGATATATGGACATATATTTCACGTGAAGTTAGCTTTACAAACACAATGTTATCTTTTGTTTGGACGGATGTAACTACTTGTCGTGGTCGGCGGAGCGAGTGTTGTGCTACAGGGTAGCGAACGCACTCTCAGCTGTTATTATGGACGCTAAGACCACAGTCACCACTAATGTGTGTGTTACTACAGCAGTTTAGTTTGCTTGATAGGTGTCTCTCATGGTACTGTCTGGAAAAACTAACGGTCCAGGCTGCACACAGTTCTTTCTGCTCGGTATGGTCATATAACTCTGGTTAGCACCAAGCTGCTAACATTAGCGTTATTTACCTGATTATAACTGCAGTAGTTACTAACCACTCAGAAACGTCCTGCTGCAGCCGTAGAGTTTGGATTTCTTCAGGTGCCTCTCCTTCTGGGTCAGACTCTGGATCAAACTGGTATGACTGAACCACAGCGCTTCTATGATCCATATCTACACACTCCGTGTAAACACTGCAGCATGGGACCGGAGCGAAAGCCACACCCTCGTCCAAAGAAGTTGAGAAGGAGGTGTGGACAAGGAAGCTCATAATCATGTAGAGCTACACCCACAGAAACAGCTTGTTCTCAGGAGCGCTCAGGAGAGGGGATTCACAGAGTGGCTAAAGTCCAGAAAATAACTGGATTTTGAGACAAAAAACTTTAAATTGACTGTCCTGGGACCTCTGAGACCTATTTTATCTTGTTGAAAAGTTGTATAATATGGGACCTTTAAAAAAATAGTTGTCATCTCTCTAAACCCTAAGTGAGGTGGCCACAAAAACAGGTGGCCCCAACAGTTACAGTTTTTCTCAGTTGCTTTCGTGCATTTCTCATATCAGAATTAAAATTCTCATAACTGTTACGGCTGAAATACACCAGATGCGTCTTCAGTTCGTCTTTGATCCGTTACAGCAAACGAATCAGATGGGTTTCCATTCAAGTCAATGTGTCAACTTACACTGGATTCATTCCATTGCAGTCTGTCTGCTTGGCTGGTCTGTTATGTCACAGGTAACACACGGACATCCTATTTTGCCCGGACACAGAGCTGTGATGCATAATTTCAGCGTAGGGAGATTGAGCGGGACAGGAAGTTGTGACCTGAAACGACCTAAAAACAGCCAGTGACTTTCAAAATAATACAAACCATGTCAATATCATATTTAGCTTGACTACAACAACAGACATAAAAAGCAGAGTCAGGCCAGGAGTCAACAGGTTTGAGTCATGTCGTGTCAGTCAAAATGAACTTTACTTATGAAAGATGAATAGGCATTCTGTATAAAATCAAAAGTCCTCATTTTATTGCTTGAGTCATTAAATACAAAAATGTTGAACTTGTCAAAATCTGTCAACATTTCTTTATGATTTTTCCTGAAAATGTCTCCTGAAATAAATCCTTTTTCTCAGGTGAACCTCAGATCACACTAATGAAGAGGGCTGTTGTGAAGACTAAGGGTCTTCGCACACTGAATCCATTTTTTTTTTGTTTGAAACTTACGAACGTTAAAAAATAAATGTGATCCCCGTCCAGCTCATTTCCTGGGTAGTTTGACTCTTCAGAGACAGTGTAGGCTACATGCTACATGCAACATCACATTTTCACATCTTCTGACATTTTTAACTACATATTTTGGCAATGTTTAGATGATGAATGAAGAATTGTGTGTGTGTGTGTGTGTGTGTGTGTGTGTGTGTGTGTGTGTGTGTGTGTGTGTGTGTGTGTGTGTGTGTGTTTAGGTGTGGCAGTGGATCCGCCACCAGACCAGGCTGGAGGATGGCAGCAGGGTGGTGAACAGGAGGCTGGTGACTGACCTGACCCATGAGGTCCTTACTGAGCTCAGCGCTCTGTGGCCCTCTGTGAAGGAACCTCCAGCGCGTGACCTCTGGTACATGCTATGATGTTTTTATGCTCTTTGGAAAACTACTGATCCATAGGTAATCAGTGTACTGCTGTTTTTACAATCTCAGAGCCCATTAGCTGTTGTCTGATGATGAGGAAACCTCTGTGAACTCTAGGACCCACTTGTCTGTTGTAGCAGGACTTCTTTCTTCTTGAGCACTGCGCTGTTTAAAGTCCAATCAGCAGCTGAACAGTGACGTGTATTCAGATGGAAGGAGAAGAGACATTTAGCCATACAGACACGTCCATCCTACAGAGGAGCACCTGTTTGTCTGTTCTGTCAGTGAGTCTCGGTTTCACTATGAATAGCCTGTTACACTGAGGCTTCACTCTGGCTTCCTTCAGCAGATTCTTGTGTTTGCTTCTGATTAACATCTTGTAATTTTGCTGAAATAGCATCATCATGCAGATTAGCAAAAGAAACCAAGCTTGATCAGGTCTTTCCTCCAAAGGAGAAGATGTTAATTTTTTTTTCCATGCTTGGGGGCCTGCTGGGGGGTGGGGTGGGGTGGGGGGTGGGGTGCTCTGTATTTAATGTTTTGAAATTGAATTTATTTTTTAATTGAGTCAATGTTTTATTTGAATTTGAAATTGTATTTCACCTATGAAAGTTCAACCCTTTTTATACTTTTAATTAAAAACAGAATTCAATTTCGATTCACAAAAGGCCAATTCAGTTTTACAATTCAGTTTCAATTTAGAGTGGCACGACCATTACGTCATCTTGTTCCCATTAGGGAGACTAATCGAGCAGATTCACGGACACCCTCAACACGTCCGCTAACTGTGGCGACATACCAGGGCTGTTGTGTTAGCTGTTGTTAGCACGCCCTGCGCTTAGTTCACAAATACCACACGAGGGATGTAAATAACACTGTGGTAGCATTTCTACAAATATAACTTTAACAATGCTATTTATCCAGCTGATTTAGTGTCACAAACATTTGTCAGAAGTGCTTATGAACTGATTATTACAGGAGCTTGATAACTGTTTCGAATGGGGGGCAGCCATCTTCGATTATCAACTCGGGGGTGGTGAGGGGCGTGTTTGTGGGTTATTCATTTCTATACAGGTGCTGGAGCCTATCCCAGCTGTCACTGGGCGAGAGGCGGTACCAGTCACCAGTTGATCGCAGGGTAACACAGTAGACAGACAACCATGTGTATAATGTGGTTTCAAATTTGATTATTCAGCCACTGGTCTTCAGCCATCGTTGAACTGACGACCGTCCCGCTCAGGGGAGGAGTACAGCTAGACACAACACAGGAGGGGTCGCGGATGTGTAGAGGGTGTCTGTGAATCCGTGCTCGATTAGTCTCCCTACAGGCACAAGATGACGTAACAGTCGTGTCACTTTGAATTGAAATTGAATTTTAAAACTGAATCTGCTTTATGTAAATTGAAATTGAATTCTGTGTTTGTGAATTTTAAGTTAAAAAAAGGTGAATCAAAGTATAAAAAGAGTTCAATTTTTATAGGTAAAATATGATTTCAAATTCAAATAAAAAAATTAATTCAATTTCAGAAAATTAAATTCCATTACACATCATGCTTTTCAAATTCAATATCTTAATTCAAATTCAGTTTCTGATGGCACAAATAAAACCCCATACTGGAGGGTGACAGCCGTTGCTAGTAGGTTGGTGAGGAACAGTTGACTGCTATATTTAAGCCACTACACCATGTGGGCCTCCATACAGCTCAATAGTGAGTTAGCACAGGGGTGGGGGTGGGGGGTGTCCATGACCCCCTTCTCCTGTTCAGGGTCCCGGGTGGCTGAAGGCTATCCCTGCTGTCATTGGGTCATTGGGTGAGAGGTGGGGTACACCCAGGACTGGTCCTTAGTCAATCACAGGGCTGACACAGAGACAATCCTTCAGGCACACACTCACACCTACGGGTAATTTAGAGTGATTAGTCAACCTAACAAGCATGTTTTTGTGTGTGGGAGGAAGCTGTAGTACCCGGACAGAACCCACGCACAGGTAGAACATGCAGACTTCACACAGAAAAGCCCACCGGCCAAGCTGGGAATCAGACCGGTGACCTTCTTGCTGCGAGGCTGCAGCGCTAACCGTTGCATCACCGTGCAGCCTGCGGTGTCTGACCTTAATACTTTGTGTGAAGTTAGCATGTTCTCTCCATGTGCTCTCCCCCTGCTGTCCAATTACACTCTTTCAGGAGAGACTTTGTCTTCACATCAGCTGTGAGGTGTTCAGCTCTTCTGTCTTCATGTTTTATTTTCTTTCAGGGTCAGACAGAAGTTACACACCGCTGCAGACATATTCCTGGAGGTAGTCCTGAAAAGAGATTTTCCAGAATTCATCACCTCCTACTTGAACCAGGACCACACCTTTCTCAGCTCTCAGGGAAGTGGATGCAGGGCCTTAGATGCTGGTGTTCCCCGACAGAAACTGTGAAGAGTCTCAGCTTGGCTTGGTTTCACCAAACAGCAACCTCCAGTCTTTAAATCTGAAGTGAACTTAAAGTCTACTCCTCTCAACCTAAAAACACACTCATAGTATACTCTTTATAAACTACAATGGGCCAAATCAGTCCAAAGAATTATTAAAAAGTACACTTGTAAGTAAACTACTGGTACATTGATATTGGTACTTGACACTGACCTTTACTGAATAAAATGAACTTGATGTTTACTTCATTCTTGTAAGTGGAGGCAAAATGTCAACCCATCAGAGAAAATCTGCTCACTTTTATGCCAGGCGGACACTGTGCCATTTGGAGGGGAATTCCAACACGGTTTTGCTGTTACAGACCTCGCTGCATCATCGTGGAAACATCGTAGCATCGGGATGTCCGGTCGGGAGGTCGTAAGCCGTACAGTGTGAGAACACTCACGAGAAAGGATTAATTGCTGCTAGGTTCTAACGATAATGCTACGACCTCCCAATCAAATTTCTGGCATGTCAGAAATTTTTGCCGTAGCTCGTACAGTGTGAGTGGTGTTACGTCACAATTCTACATTCACACCTCCGCAGAAGACACCGGTGGAGCTTTAAACAATGGCGGGCGGTCATAGGAACTAGGAACCTTTGTTTTTCGTTGTTCACACTCGAGCACGTCGTGCCGTCACACGCCGACTGACGCCGACAAGTAGTCATGGTTGTCAGTAATTGTGGCTGACAGCAGTCGTACAGTATGAGTACACACGTCGTGGGGTCAAACAGAGTACGAGAGACAAACCTGGTCGTGCAGTGGGAGCATTTCCCCGACAGTCAGATTTCTAGAATCGCACAGTGTCTACCCGGCATTACTTTGACAAGTTTACTTTTCAGAAGATTTTTCTCTGGAGGACTCTGGGGACACGCCCTGCACACATCCTGATATTTTGTACTAGAGATGCTTCTATCTTTTCCTGAATCTTTCAACAACACACCAGAGTTTTATTTTCCAGATAGAAAACCAGACTTTGCCACCTTACTTATTTTCAAACAATCCTCTCTCAAGACTTGACTGCATCTAATAGATTAGGGGCTTGTGTGTGCCAACCAAGACCACAGCCTGAACTTCAGAGGTCCTGCTGGTACCAACAAGATGATTCAAGGAGTCCTGTGGCACTTCTTCCTTTAGAAAGGAATGTTGAGTCTGAATTAGCAAATGTTAATCACAAAGCACATTAAACAAAAAGGTCATTTTCAATGAAAATTTAAAGGGAATTAAATGAACAAGTGTTGTCGACTTAGCTGTGGCTTCAAGCTAGGAACTAGTTCCCTCAAAGATCAGACAGAGGTACGTTCCCCTCTGTACAGACCATCACCATGGTTGTCAATACTTTAATTTGTCTCACCCCATTTGGAATTTGGTTGGTTTTTAGGTTTAGATGTAACTGACAAGTGCAGAAGTGTTTCAGAAGTTGAAACACTTTTACCAAAAAGCGCTGTGGCTCAGCTGAAGAGTCGCTGTTCCTCAATCAGAAAGCCAGGGGTTTGATCCTGGCTCCTGCAGTAGTGTCTTTGCTTAGCTTAAGAGCTGAGTGGTCACCTACTCAGTCTTGCTCTTAAATACCCCTAAAGGAGCAGTTCCTCTTCTTTGAAGGCAGCCAAGATGTTTATACATGCAGAGAATGAACAAGCTAGGAGCATATACATGTATGAAAGAGTTTGTATTTGGCAGGTGTTTGTGATGGTCAAAACTTGACAAGTGCAGGATTATACTTCAGCACCAAAGGAGCTTTAACTAGATATCTTTACAGGCCGGCAGGGGTTTCACACACAGGACAGGTGAGCAAGGAAGGCTTTAAACCAGGAACCTGACTGGCCTTGTTGAGGGGCATTGTCTTGTTGGAAAATCCAGTCATTTGAGGAAGGAAAGAGTTTTCCAGCTGATGGAAGGAGACAGTTTTCAAGAGTAGCCCTGTACTTGACCTGGTTCATTCATTCTTCACACATTTGTGATTTGCCCCTTTCCACCCATCCTGAAACAACCACGACAGACACACAGGTCTACACCACTGGTCTACTTGGTTCATTCGTATCAGACAAGTAGCCCTCCATATATCTCATTTCTTTTGAGGTAGCCCTCAGTCTCAAAAAGGTTGGTGACCCCTGGTCTACACACTCTACCTTTGATCCTCTGAGATAACTGAGCCCTGCTTTCATTCAGAAGTCCTCAGAGGAGGACTTCTGGAAACTGCAGACGCCACCAGGAGTAGGCAGGCACAAACTCTCTCCATCAGCACCACCACCACCATCACAACGATACTCTTTGGTTTAGCAAACAATGTTTTTATTAATCGATTTCTCAGTTTTTAATATATAAATTACTTTTAAAAACGTGAGAGGCAGATGCACCATCGAGGGGGACTTTGTATGAAAACACAGGAGTCGTAGAAAACCTGAACTGTGTTTACAGGATCAATCTCAGCCACCAGAGTCCACTTTTGGCCTCCTCGTCCTCTTCCCATCTGGTTTTGTTTTCAGAACATCTGTGGAAGGTAACTTCACCGTCATTCAGAAAAGTTTGTTTTCCTGCATGGGCCAGCTTCTGTTCTCGTACCTCTAGTCCATCCAGATCAGTGCAGTGCAACATGGGAAGAGGGGGTGTTCCCACATCCTCCTCCCCTTTCTCCTCTTGTCTGAGCTCACATTTCATTTGCCATGTCATCGAGCTCTCCTGCTGACAGGTCACCATTGGCACTGATTGTGGCGCTGTTGTCATGGTAACCAGGAGGCATGAAAGCCAGGCTGTAGGGGAAAATCTTATGGCAAGTTGCGCGGTAAGCTTCGGCCGCCTTCTGCTGGTCCTCACCCAGCTGCCCTTCACGCAGCGCCTCCAGCACCTCAGTACAGATCTGCAGGGAACACACACACACACACACACACACACACACACACACACACACACACACACACACACACACACACATTTAGCTCCATCCTGAGCGACTGATACCATGCCATGCTTTTTTTTTTTTTTGTAAATTATCATCCACCTGGAGACTTTTTCCAGTCAGAGACTCATCCAGGGCTGTGGCGATCTCACAGGCCATCTTATCAGAGGACGGCTGCAGGAGGACCATCATCTTAGCAGCTGCAGGCAGAAGAGAGAGTCTGACACTACTGTTCAGATATAGAGTCTACTTCAGACATGCAGCTTAGGATTCAGCTGAAAACTTGCTTATTTGTTGTAGTGGATAATAGGGCTAAACAATTACTTGAATAGTTGGAGTACCTCGAAAGCAAAAAAAGACAGAGGAGTTCCCTCCACCTCAGGAACCGTTTAATTTTTTAAAGCATGATATTTGGCCTGACTACTTTTAATGTGTTGCACATTGCACATCACGCTCTCAAAGGAAGAAGGAGGGGCAGTGTTGCCAACTTGGTTGCTTTGTCACTATATTTAGCAATTTTTCAGAGCCCCTAAATTGACTATAGCAACAAATGTAGCGACTTTTCCAGAGTCTGGAGACTCTGGCATGTAAGCGTGTATTGATCCAACACCTGTTGCTTCTTAACAAGCAGCAGCTGCTTAGCCCCTCCACTATTCAAACCACATCACAAAACTCACCCCCACCTCTCCTGCTTTGCTGGGAGTGTTGTTGGTCACACCAGCACACTTCTGAAAGGTTCCAGGAGTTTTGACTCTAGTTTGTGACTTAAGTCCTGAAAAAGCTGTTTACAACTGAGAGCAGAGGAAGAACGAGGGAGTTTTTATTTCTCTAAATCACGTTATCAGGCGCTAAACACCAGGAGCTGTCAGGCTTTCCAAGCTGGAGATGCAGAGCCTCTGTCAGAGCACGGTGCTGTCATGGCCGTGGAGATATTTCCTCATGAGTATTCCTCATGGATGAATTTACAGATCTTTCTCCATAAATGTAACACAGCACCTCATTAAGTTGATGCATATGCTGCACCTGACCATGAGTCTCAGAGCCAGCCAAACTATGAAAAAAGTGTGATTCATAGTGAGGAAAAGACAGTACTCGTCTCTGTTGGGTTCACTGTTGCTGGGCCCAAGCCCGGATAAAGGAGGAGGGTTGATATTTTGACACTAAGGAGGGAAAAACAAGAATCAACCAAAGAAAGTTCATTTATAGTTCTAAGCACACTTACAGTGTGTTATCACTAGAGATAGACCCGTATGGATTTTTCCAGGCCCATACTGATACCTATTATTTGTAGTAAAGGAGGCCGATATCCGATATTTGAAGATATTAATTTGCAAAGTGCAAATATTGGTGTCAAAATTTTGAACAATACAAACTCCAACACTTAACTTCATTCAAAAGCCATTAAGCATGAGTTTATTAAACAGCTCCCAGGCTCAGCAGCATGCTTTATAAAGTTAAATTAAAACTTAAAAGATTAAGTAGCTAAAGTTTTCTAAAGTAAATAAAGTTTCCAAAGTTTCAATGTAACTGCAATAAATGTAATAACTGCTCTGCTGATTGGCTGTTTACCAAGCCATGGTTCTGCTGGTAACCAGTCAGATGGTACTGTGGGTGGGACAGTGCTGGGGACTGAGTAGTGACTGCAGACAGCGGAGCGGCTGAATCAGAGCTGCAACAACAGATTTTTAAATTCATTTCTTATCGGCCGTTGGATTAATAAAACAGGTCCATGCAGATATGCCTCGAAATGCCAAATATCAGCCCCGATAGTGGGCCCAGCCAATAATCGGTCTATCCCTAGTTATTACATGCTGTCTGTCACTCCTATAATGTTATTGCTCTCTCCAAGTCATTAACATGCAAATGACTTATGCAAACTAGGCGATGATGTCATTTAGCAACTTCTTTAATCTGTAAACACACAGCACTGTAGGGGGAAAAAGATATAAATCAAAACCTCATAGAGCTAGCTGGGCAGTTGTCAAACTGAGCTCACAGGTGATTGATGGATCAAATATCAAGTAGCTCTGGAGCCTAATGTGCTCAAACACCGCAGGGTTTCTCATTTCAGTCTGAACACTGCAAAGATTCAGAATCTGATCCAGAACAAGTCTGAATCATGTTTACATGTCTCATTTCTAGTCAGACCTCATGAAACATTAAACAAATCAGCTCGTTTCTCACTTGTTTTAAACATTCTTTTTAGAAAAAAAAAATTGCTCTTTAACTAAACAATAAATCTTTTTATTCCATTACTAGATTGATGGATGGGGTTTTTAGTAGAATACTCAAATACTAAAATATTCAACAGCTGCGGCACTAGTCTATAGGTGCATTAATAAAGATCTAAACTAGTTCTTGGAAGTGATTGTGAGCACTCAGAACTACTCATAGAGAAATTTAGAAAGTGCAGTGTTTTCCCTAGATTTACAGCCTTGGCAGCCTTGGGGGCAGCAGCTTTGTGTGTGTGTGTGTGTGTGTGTGTGTGTGTGTGTGTGTGTGTGTGTGTGTGTGTGTGTGTGTGTCTCTTACCTGCCAGTCGGTGTGGGATGGAGTTGGAGTGTTGACTCAGGTAGTTCTTGTTAAAGCGCTCAGGGTTACTCTCCCCAAACAGTCTGGAGATCTCCCATTTTAAAACAGTCCTCACTGCTTCTGGCAAGTCTGTGCTCTCAGTCACTGTATGCACACACACACACACACACACACACACACACACACACACACACACACACACACACTTAGTCTGAGGCATGTACATTTAACAAAAATGAGAGTAGTACAGATCAAAGAGAGCTGTACACTTATTAATTGTTCAGACGTTCTCTCTCACATAAATAATGTGAGATGTTCTAGTCCTGGTCACTAACAATAAAAAAGCACATTTTACTCATGACGTGTTTTTATCCAGCTGCTGTGGATTACTCTACAACCTATCAAAAATGATCTCAGAGTAGGGGTGGGCGGTATACCAGTTTTGTTACCGTCACCAGTATAATTGATCACCATGAAATGAATTTTGTAATAGCGTAGTTGCCACGGTAAAGCATTGTTTCACATAATTCAGTCCAAGTAGTGGTTAGGCTGTGAGGGAGATCTTTTTCTCTCCACCCAGTGAGAGGTCACATCTTTGCCACAGCCATTCTTCAAGGCCCATTGAGGCCAGTAGCACTGAGTCAGTGACGAGGTTTACTAGATGAAGGAAACATTTACCAGCTGCAGAAAGCTAAGCAGCTCATGGCTGCCCTGTTTTGGACACAGGCTCCTCATCATTATTGGTAACTGTCTATGGTCAAACCTCAAAACCTAAAACATGATACCACCTTTTTTTTTTTTTTAAACAAAAGTAGTGGCATCAAAATAAACATTTTGAAGCAAACTGAATACAGTAGTTTGTGGACTATAAGGCGTAAGGCGCAGCATTTTTCACACGCTTTGAACCCTGCAGCTTCAACAATGGTGCAGCTAAATGAAGGATTTTTACGGTCTAACTATTCTCAGTGTCAATGAAATATGTGCCAATGAATAATATGAGTTTTGCCGAGCTTTGATGGAGTTTAGGGATAAATAGCCAGCCTGCTCTTATTTGTGGACGTTGCATCTGATGAAGTGGCTACTGTCATGTCAGCAGGTGTTTCTGTTGATGGGAAAGGGGAAACAGGTGCTGCTAGTTTGCTGTAAATTTGTTTTTACCCTTCTTTTTGTCCAATTAACATGTAGCTACAAAATGCCTTTGACAGATTCTTGCGTTTACTCCTTGTGAGTGATGATGATAAATATCTAAAAACAGCATCAAATGGTTTGGGAATCCTACCTCAGATTGCTAAAGCTGTCTCTAAAGTCTTTTTTTTTTGTTCAGGCTCAGAGTCAAAACTCTTGCCCTCTGTTCTTCAATCAAATCACCACCACCATCTGTCAGTATCTCTGTGTTCGTCTGTTTGTTGTCTGAAAAAACACAGTAGCGGCGGAAAAATCTTGTCAGCAAAATGTTATGTCTAATGCCACAGTCGTCTGTAGTACAGCAGTGGTGTTTGGAGGAATAAAAAATCTTGAGTGCTTCATGAGACAACCATACAGGCTTCAGAAAACATACAGAACATACATTTAGAAAAACTCAAAGGAACGACAAGCTAGTAATGTTAATTTAACAAATCTATTGGCATCCAAATGTTACTAGTTAATTGCTGAACCTTTTTCAATAAAATGCAAAAATGCATTTTTTGTCTGTATATAGTCTTTTAATTCCTCAGACCAGGGCTCCAGACTAACTTTTTGCATTGGTTGCTCAGTGCCCCATTTTTTTTTTTTTTAGGTGCACCAGCACAAAATTTAGATGCACCCAAATTCTTAATTGCACCACCTTAAATGCAATCAGGTCACCTTTTTATTGCTTTCCATGACGTTTCATATGTTAATAATTTTAAAACGTGAATAAAATGTATAGGAATTTTCGTCTTTATTTGAAGCACAATCATAAAGAAAAAGAAAATGTATCAAGTGTTTAAAGTGCTTCACTGAGCTGAAATCAAACATTTTAAGTCCAACCCATGAAGAAAAATAAAACATTTCAAAAAGAAAGTGCCTGTTCTAGTCCTGGTCTGTTTTTGTTGTAATTAAAAGATTTACTTATTTTATCTGGGTTTAAAAACTGTTTTACATTTATTAGATTGGCTGATGCACATTTATGTTTAATACATTTACACTAAAATCATTGTTGTATATAATTTCTATACAATCATATTTATTTGTAGCTGTGAAAGTAAGTTAAAGAGGAGAAAAGGTAATCATATGTACTGTGTGCACCCTGGACACCCCTACCTATGCTACTGCCCTCACTGAGGACGCCGTCACACTGGCCAATCGTGCCTTGCCTAAGCACGTTTCAGCCCTACAGCACATTTGGAATGGCCAGTGTGACCGCAACTGTGCTGTGCTCAAGCACAATTCCCTTCTGTGCTTGGGTATGCTTTGGAGAGGTGGGCTTCAGCACGGTTTACTTCATGCACGAGCACAAGCAAGTGGACGGCGCGTGTGATCCATGACATATGATCACTGCGAGCGCATCTCTCGACAATCATTTTAAACAAAGTTGGAGGGCTGTGTCGGGCAAAAACGACTTACTCTAAGTCTAAAATTCTCTAAAGTTGTAGCAGTGCTCTCTGTGTCTCATTGTGCTGACTCTGATGAGATCACGCTTCATGTAAACAGATGCTTCACGATGACAAAGGCGGACCGTGCGCATCTGTGATACCTGCTAAAGTCTGGTTCATATTGGGGCAGTGTGACCGCTGGCCGTACTCTACAGCTGGAGAACAGCGCTGCGGGGGGGCAATCGTGCTTAGGCACGGTACGGTTTGGATGACCAGTGTGACCAAGCTCTTAGCCCCCTAGTCTGAAAGTCTGGACATGCCCCTCCACAGAGGGACACAGTGACAGTTGTATGGAGCTGACAGACTTTCAGATTTGTCAAAGCTGGAGGAGAACTCCTGCTGCTTTTTAAAGAATGAGAGGAAAAACAGCCAAGCCACAACTTCTGTCCCAAAGAGAGCAGAAAGGTGTCTCCTGTATGAGCGCCAGAGGGATTAACAATCAGCTGATGTATAATGCCCATGATTGAATTCACAGCGCGAGAACCGCACTGATCATCATGACAATCTCCACAAAGTGATCAGGATGAAGTTTAAAGTAAAAACAAACCACACAGAGTGACAGGGGGTACCTCTGCTGGTGCTGATGACTTTATATGTGTGTTGATAAACCATAGAGCTTGTGCACTGTGTGCAGGCAGTGCTCATGGAACTTGTAGTTTTGTAGTCTCATATTGCAATAGCTTTAGTATTTCAGATGCAGTTTCAGAAAACTACAATTAAATAATTCAACCCCCCAAAGTGTCTATTAGGAGTGACGGTGTTACCAGGAGCCCTGCAGACCCAGTTTGCAAACCAGTACAGTACACTTTAAGCTTGAAATGGGATAAGCTACTTTTCCAAAAGCACATTGTGGGCCAAAGCCTTTTTCTAACACAGTATTATTTTGAATCTGCCTGATAGGATGTATACACTTACAACACAGTTCCAACAGAACTGAGTCAGAATCATGTTTTGAAAAGACTTCCCTTATTTCGTGGAATCCGTGATATAATACTGTTATCCAAATGTAAAAGAAAAATACTGTGATCTAAAATTGAGGTCATGTTGCCCACCCCTATCTCAGAGAGTTATCAAGCTGCATTATTTTTTTCATTCATTTATTGTTAATCAGAGTGTCTTTCTTCCTATGTACTTCATGAAGAAATATGCTGCTCTCTGGGTTTTGTTCTCTCGTTGGGATGGAGCTCTTCTCTCTCTGGTTGAGTCGTTTTGAGTAAAGGATTTCAGTAAATATCAGAAACAATTTAAAGCTCTTCTGGAGTCTTGAGGGTCTGCCGCTCATGCTGTGAGTAACACTCACCTCCTTTGAAGAAGCGAACCAAACACTGATGTAGCCATGGGTGGTCCGGCTCGATGGCCACAGCCCTCTTGATGGACTGCAGCATCAGCAGGTACTTCTCTGAAGAGGAGAGGAGTAAAACACAAATAAGATATTTGAAAAGTGTGGTTTTGTTAAGTGTGTGAGAAATGTGCTTTAACCCCCTTGGCAGTTTCAGACCGACCTTTCCTGAAGTAGATCTCAAAGGCCAGGAGGTGGGTCTCAATCTTGTTTCTCACCAAATTCTTCAGGGGGATCAGGAACTTCACAGCCTCCTCCAGAGGGTTGTCCGGCTGGGAGAACCTCAGTTATTTTTTGTGATAGTTCACTCTGTGAGTGTGACTGTTTATGTTATTCTGAACAGGTTACCACAACAGGACAGGTAATAATGACCCACCTTGGCTAGTTTCTCTGGTATAAGCTCCTCCTTTGGTCCTCCTACCTCCTCGTCATCATCCTCTTTCTTCCTTTTCTGGTTCTTCAGCTGCTTCTCCTTTTCAGCGTTCTTCTTCTCTTCCTCTAGCGCTGCCTTCTTCTGGGCTCGCCTCTGTTTGTTGCGTAGTTTCTTCAGTTCTTTGTCTGTCAAGTTTTCTATAGAGAGCAAAAAGCCACGCGTATGAGACAGGGAAAAAAAAGGGTTCAGGTTTTTCCTGGTGGACAAATGCTGCAACACTGTTATTTTGGTTGTTGGCATCAAAGTGACTGCATGGTCAGCGGAGCAACTGAGCGGAGGGGTGCGTGAACAAGCGGGAGCGGAGTGGCCAAATTTTGATAAGGGTTTTTTTTAAATAAATGGGGTGACGGAGCAGGGCACTGTCCTGCTTAATTTTCACTCATTTCTGCTCACAACAAGAGTCTGATGCATGCCCAAATCTGGGTAAAATCTATTTTTATATCCAAAACTCAAAAACCAGCCACCCCTCTCTCTTAGTTGGTGTGATCCAGAGACGCTGCAGGAGACGTCAGAGACAGGGACAGGTAACTGTGCTGCACTTGTTGATGTGGAGTTTATCAGAGCCTTAGCTGTTTTCTTTCTTTCTTTTTTGGCGTTGACATGACATGTTATGAGTCAAACTAACGTAGCTCTGCTCTAACGCAGCATCCTCTTCAATCAGGAGAGATTAGAGTAGTGTGAATCTTATAGTGAGAAGGCTGACTCTAAAATAGTGAAACGTGTGTCGTAAAGTTTGAGGAAGGAATTAACAAGAAATATGCACTTGCACAAGCCCAACCGTGTGAAATTTTTACTTGCACACGCTAAAAAAAGGTTGCATATGCGACCATTTTGGTCACAGTCTTGAGCCCTGTTCATACACGCACACAAAGGCAGACATCGCTTCTCAGGTATTTTAAACAATAGCGGGGGTGTCAGAGGGCTGTGTCGCACCAAAACAACTCAATATGAGCCTAAAAGTCAGTGAAGTTGTAGCAGTGTTCTCTGCGTCTCATTGTGCAGGCAGGTAGAGTATGGCACAGCTTGGATGGCCAGGGTAACCGCACAGGAGACTGTGTATGAATGAATGGTGGAGGAGGATGGATATTTTAACATCTTAAAAAAAAGAGTCAACCAGACAAAGTTCATTTGTAGTTTAAAACACATTAACAGTGTGCAGTGTTTCCACTACCATTATATGGGGGGGGGGTGGCCTGCCTCCCCAACGAAGGCGCCCGTCCCCCCTGAAAGTCAAGTTCATTTTATTTTCCATAAAGCGCCAGATCACAGCAGAAGTGATTTAGAGTTCCCTCTCTCATATATCAGGTCAATACCTCATTTTTAATCTAACAGAATAAATAGCCTTGTGTTATTTATCTCATTTACATGACGGGATGTCGTTTGTACATCATTGGGTTCACATCTCTCCTCGCAGAACTTCACCACGCGTGAAAGAGCACGTGATCTTTAGCGCACAGCGAAGTTCCACAGGCAGGCACAGTCACACCACCACCAGAAACATCTCCCAACACTTTCTCCATGAAGATGCAACGCTCACTCTCCTGCGCTCTCACCCCGAGGGACAAGCAGGAAGGACAATGAGCCCAGTTTTGGACAGATATAGCTGAAGGTGGCGTTCCTTCATCCATGCGAAGATATCAGCCAGACACACTGATATCCGAGCCGAGACAATTGTGTCATCAGGAGGAAAAGACAGAAAGCTGAGAGTCGCCAGTAGGGCTGGGGGTAAACAATTTTTTTTTAAACAATTCATCGGGCAATTATTTTATTGATCAGTCGACTAATCTAACGATTAATTGGATTAGTCTAACGATTATTTTTCTGTTCTTCAATTATTCTAAAACCATAATGTATCTCACATAAATGCCAAAACAGTCTCTCTCATAACAGAGTTAATTAAACAACACTATTATGCACAGCAAAATGCAAAATATAGAATAAAATTATGAAAAATAAAAAAGGCCAGTCTGTTTACTCTTACAGTCCAATAGGGCTGCAACTAACAATTATTTTTACAGTGGAGTAATCTATTGATTATTTTTTCAATAAGTCGATTAATCACAGGTATTTTGTGTTTCAAACTAATTTGGCCTTTAAATGTTCAGACCTTTATAATTCATCCTGTGTGTTTCATTTTCACTGCATTTACCCAGAGTTAGGTTCTCACCTCTGATTGGTCAGCCCTGTGTCATGTTTGTTTGTCTTCATTTCATTCATGATGACATAAAAAAATATCAGTCGCCTACTATACAAAAAAATTAAATAAATCTGAAAATGAATGAAGCAGGTAACAGGGAAATGAAGTTGTACGCAGTGTTGGACAGACCGCTTATTAGTGACTTTGAGCTTGTTTTCTAATGTTTATTTGTTTATTGGGGCGTTGCTCTCTGTATGATCCTGCCTGACTCTCTCCCAGCTCTCCATGACAATGCGTTTAGTTTGGTTTCTCTACATGCACTATTTCACTCATGTCCACTCCGCCCCTCCTCCTCCTCCCTGCTGAGTGTTACCGGTGCAGTGTGAGCTTGAGAGTGAGAGCTCCATCAGATAAATGTCCTCTCTTTTGTAAAGTTAGGGGAGTGTTGACACTAGTTTGTGACTCAGATCCTGAGAAACTGTCTGTAACAGAGAGTGAAGGAGACTCTCTAAATCACGTTATCAGACGCTAAACTCCAGGAGCTGTGAGGCTGTCCAAGCCGGAGATGCAGAGCCTCCGTCAGCGCACAGCGCTCTCTGGGAGTGGAGATTTTGTCTCATCAATATTCCTCACGTATGAACATGGTGATCTTTTCCCATAAACGTATCCAATAACACAGCACCTCATGCTGTGACCTGAAGTTACAAATCAGTATTACCACTGGGTATTTGATTTCACAATGTGACAACCACAATAAAAACAATAATACGAAGCATTGACTATTAAAATTTGCTTCAATACATTTGTATCGTCGACGTACTCGATTATGTGGACTAATCGCTGCAGCCCTAGCTAAGTGGGCAGTTGTCAAGTTTAGATCACGGGTCAATGAAGGGTACAAATATCAAGTAGTAATGGAGCCATATGTGCTCCAATACAGCAGGGATCATCCTTTTAGTCTGAACACTGCAAAGATTATAAATCTTTCAAGAATGTCTTATTCCTAGTTGAAATGTCTCATATCTAGTCAGATCACATGAAACTTGAAATTTATTACCCAAAGTCACTTGATTTTACACTTGCTTGAAACAAAGTTTCATTTGAAAAGTAACTGCTCTTTAACTGAACAAAAATGTGTTTAATTTGATTACTCGATGAATCCATACCAAAATATTCGATAGCTGCAGCCCTAGCTTTGATCGTTAGCTCTGCTCATCTTTCTTCTTTTAAAAATTCATTGTTGGAATTAATTTCATTCATTCATTCATTCATTCAATTTCTGAACCGCTTATCATGTTCAGGGTCGTGGGTGACTGAAGCCTATCCCAGCTACCATTGGGTGAGAGGCAGGGTACACCCTGGACTGGTCGCCAACCAATCACAGGGCTGACACAAAGAGACAGACAACCATTCACTCACACTCACACCTAGGGACAATTTAGATTGACCAATTAACCTGATGAGCATGTTTTTGGACTGTGGGAGGAAGCAGGCACACAGAAAGGCCCACCGGCCAAGCTGGGATTTGAACCGGTGACCTTCTTGCTGTGAGGCTGCAGCGCTAACCGTTATGCCACTGTGCAGCCCTGGAATGAATTTATCTGAAATATTATTTTACTTTTAATGAAAACTGGAAGTGAGGAATTATCCTAAAACTAACTGAAAGGAATGAAAGCTTTTGAGAGAATTCAGTCTTCAGTCTGTCTGTCAACAAGAGTCTACTGCTGCTACTAATTCTTTGAGTGGCTGAGAATGACAGCATTTGCAGTAAAGTATGGAACTTTTGGTCCAACAGGGTTTATTTTAAATCAAATGGGTTTCTAATATTTTCACAGCCCTGAGAATGCCAACAAAACATTCACATCTAGTACAGCCTTGTTGGAAAATTGTATGAATATATCATTATGTTGATTACTATGACTAACAGTTCTATGTTTTGATCATCACATGTTTAGTTCATGAGGAGCACACAGTCATCCGTTACATATTATGAGCACAGAAAGATATTATGTTCACTGAATAGCACCGTACTAACAAGAGAATTTACAGGTTCACTGATTGCGTTCAGGAGGTTAATCTTTGCTTGGCGGAAGTGTCCCCCCTCCGTCTTGTTGTCATACATGAACAGCTGTGCGTAAATCTATGTGAACTTTGTGTGAACGCTTCGACTTATACCCTGAGGAGAGTTTTCCCCCGGATGATGAGCAGCCTGAGGAGATGACCTTCACACCTCCTTGTATTTACTCTTGAGAGTGACAAAGACTCTTTTTATTACACATGATATAACTGAATATGCCTGTTGTAGTGTGAAATGTATTTGCATATGGGTGGACACCAAGTGGCTATAAAGATGTACACTGAGGATCCTGATCTTCAGTTAGAGGAAGTTGCCTTTGTTGTAAACTGCTCACTCCTTGCAAGCAAAAGTTCATTGAACAGACTACTCTGCTCTCTGTGAAGATTTCTGCTGCCGCCTGTGAGTCAGGGCACAGGAAGAATTTTCCTGACATGCCTAAATTCTCTGCATTTAATCTGTGAGCTGGTTTGGAAAATATGCTGTAATATGTAGGAGAGCAAGAAGCTAACACTAAAGAAGCAAAAACCTCAACATTTACTTTCTGTAATCACGCACAAACACAGAATCAACGAACAGAGAAATGGACACACACAGACACAGACTGACCCGTGTCTTCCTGGCTCTCCTTGCTGTTGTCTGTCAGAGGTTTGTCGTGCACTGTCAGGTAGATCTGGATGGCTGTTTGAGCTGCTTTACAATAGAATGGATGCTGCCGCAGAACATCCTCCAGCTTCAGCAGGTCCACGTATGAGCGCAGCGTCATTTTCCGCATGCAGTACGTGTGGAAGTCAAACTGGTCATCTGTGATCTCCACAAAATGCTAATAGAGAGAAGAAGGATGAGAAGAGCCAGCGTGAAGATCTGCAGCTGTCTGCTCAGCTAAGACACACACAAACTGTACAGTACACATACAGTTCTAAAGTTTGACTGACTGTTCAATCCAATTCAAAGCGTGAAGACATGAAGGCATTCCCCAAAAACACTCAGAGCTCCCCCTATTGGCTGATGTATAAAGCCAGCCTCCTCTATGTGAGCAGATGACACATGGGTCAAACTATCCAAAAACAGGCCAAAAACCTGCAAAAGTGTTCCTGAACCTTTCAATGGGCTTGGCAGCAGTTTCTCATGATAAATGTTTCACACAGTGTGGAATGAATGTATATCACAAGAGTTTCACTTTTCAAATCAGACTACTCTTCCACCGTGTTCTCATTCACTGAGATGTGTCTTTAGATTGTGAGATTAGCAAAGAAGAAGCTCACCCTCTCAATCTCGTGGCACTTCTTCAGAGCTTCTCCAAACTTGCTCATGTCTTTGTAGGCCAAGGCACACTCTGTCTGAAACCACATACACTGCATCTCATTCAGGTTCTCCACTGCAGACGTCCCCTCCTAGAGACACAGAAACACACTTTAACACACTATAACACACACTCACAGACTCCCTCATCAGATGGTAGCAACAGGAACTCAAATGCACCCAAGCACCTTCCTTAAAGTCCGTGTAAAGCAGAAATGAAATTGTGTTATTACTTTTTCACAGCAAAGAAACATGTGTCATTGACCAGAGGCAAATTTAAAAGAATAAAAAAATGGTTAAGCATATAAAGTTAGGTCTCAAAATCATGGAAAAACAAGCACTTCTCTCTGCTGTGAGACGCTGGGGGCGTGTCAGTTAGCAGCGCTGAAACCACGCCCACACGCGGGAGAGAGCCGCCTCCGTGTAACTGTGACGGTGACAGTTACAGTGACAATGGAAGCTAGCACTAGTATCCTCATCGGACAGATCCAGCCCTACCTGTTTGAGCCATCAGAGCCAGAAAGTGACTCTGAGTCAGACACTGAAAGTGCTCAGCCTCGTTCCTCATGCTGCATGCGCATAGAAAATGACAACTGACGGCACATTGCCTCTGTCTGAGCCAGCTGCTCCCTTTTCTCAGTATAAAAACAACCAACTACCTGGAAAAAGAAACGCGCTAATGGTGCTCATTTTTGGTGTCCCTCGGTCCATGTTCTACGTTACACACAAACATAACCCATGTTAAGGAGGCCTCTATCTCTCACCCTTGTAAACTTGGAGCACATCTCTTCTGCTTCTTTGATTAGGCCAGCTTTAAGCATGTACTTCGCACACTTTGAATTAATGAAGCGATCAGCGGTGTCCAGGGCCTGAGCCTCGTCCATCCACCGCGCTGCTTCCTTTATGTTGCCTGCATGCTGAGGGAAGGACAGAAGAAAAGAAATGTTGATAATCAAATAATAGGTTCTTACAAGACAAAGTAAGGGAACATTAAAAAAGCTTGTTTCATGGTAAAAGGAAGCCACATACAGTTTGAGTTTTTTTTTACTAAACATAGCTCACAACATGATAGGCTGACTGTCAGGGAAAAATGAAATCAATATGAGCCTAATGTGCTGTGTCTCTGTCATTAATCCTTGAGCCCAGGCTGCAGCCAAGCAGCTGGTGTCTGTGTTAGGAAACAGTGGTGCATGGCATTCCTGAGTGCATATGAAGGGGTTTCCCTGTCCATTAACCACAGGGGTGTAACAACATTTTGTAGTATGAAATTTCACAAACTAAAAAAACTAAATAAAATTCAAATAAATAAAATCAAGTAAAAAAATATTAAATAATCAAATTTCAGTTTGGAACTGCAGGTACTCTGCACAAAATGTTCAGTTCCAGCAAGTCTGGCGCTGATAATGTGGACATACGCTCACCGGCCACTTTGTTAGGTCCACCTTGCTAGTACCAGGTTGGACCCCCTTTTGTCTTCAGAACTGCCTTAATCCTTGGTGGCATAGATTCAACAAGGTACTGGAAACATTCCTCAGAGAGTTTGCTCCATATTGACAGCTTCACACAGTAGCTGCAGATTTGTCGTCTGAACATCCATGATAAGAATCTCCCGTTCCACCACATCCCAAAGCTGCTCTATTGGATTGAGATCTGGGGACTGTGGAGGACATTTGAGTACAGGGAACTCATTGTCATGTTGAAGAAAGCAGTCTGAGATGATTCCAGCTTTATGACATGGAGCGTTATCCTGCTGGAAGTAGCCATCAGAAGATGGGTACACTGTGCTCATAAAGGGATGGACATGATCAGCAACAATACTCAGGTAGGCTGTGGACTTTAAACCATGCTCAGTTGGTACTAAGGGGCCCAAAGTGAGCCAAGAAAATCTCCCCCACACCATTACACCAGCAGCAGCAGCCTGAACCGTTGATACAAGGCAGGATGGATCCATGCTTTCATGTTGTTGAGGCCAAATTCTGACCCTACCATCTGAATGTGGAGCAGAAATCCAGACTCATCAGACCAGGCAACGTTTTTCCAATCCTCTATTGTCCAGTTTTGGTGTTGCTGTGTGAACTGTAGCCTCAGTTTCCTGTTCTTAGCTGACAGGAGGGTCACCCGGTGTGGCCATCTGCCTCAAGGTTGGACGTGTTGTGTGTTCAGAGATGCTCTTCTGCAGACCTCGGTTGTAACCAGTGGTTATTTGAGTTACTGTTGCCTTTCTATCAGCTCCAACCAGTCTGTCCATTCTCCTCTGACCTCTGGCATCAACAAGGCATTTTGTCCCACAGAACTGCTGCTCACTGGATATTTTCTCTGTTTGGGACCATTCTCTGTAAACCCTCTGAAATACTCAGACCAGCCAGTCTGGCACCATTAACCATGCCACGTTCAAAGTCCCTTAAATCACCTTTCTTCTCCATTCTGATGCTCACTTTGAACTGCAGCAGATCATCTTGTCCATGTCTACATGCCTAAATGCATTGATTTGCTGCCATGTGATTGGCTGATTAGAAATGTGCATTAATGAGCAGTGTGCCTACTAAAGTGGCCAGTGAGTGTATATATTTATACAATAGCTCTGTGAGTGAGTTGGCGTAAGGTAATATGAAGTGCAGATCTACCAACATGCATCAGTCTGGATTAGCACTTCTCCACACACGCTCTCTTGTCTGTGTGCATCAGAGGCAGAGGCTACTGTCCGCACAACGGTTAGTGCTGCAGCCTCACAGCAAGAAGGTCACCGTTTGGATTCTCAGCTTTCTGTGTGGAGTGCATGCGTGGGTTCTCCGGCTTCCTCCCACAGTTCAAAAACATGCTTGTCAGGTTAATTAGTGACTCTAAATTGTCCATATGTGTGAGTGTGTGCCTGAGAGGTTGTCTGTCTGCAGTATGAAAAATAACTGAACATTAAAGATGCATGTTTGCCCTGCTTCTACATGATGTCTCTGTATCAGAGTTTGAGAAAACGCTGTCAATCATCCTCCTCCTCATCAGCTGGTGATGGCGTAAGCTGTGGCTACTTAAGCTAAACTATTAGCCCCTTACTGTCCTACTGTTTTTTAACAGCTGGTTGTTTGCATCATCAAGGTATTCAGTTGATTCTGTGGGGCTGCATGGGAGATATGACTTCACTGTTAGTTTTCAGACTAATCCACTAAGAGCTGCTTCATAATCACACACAGTGTTGGAAGGGTGTGTTTGATTTGTCCTCCCAGTTTGCCCTGTTTGTGGAAAAGTTAATGTGGATGGCATCATTTTTCTTTAGGATAGGACATTAATTTCACAGGTCAATTCTGAGCTATTTATTATGCTATAATAAAATTATTATTTTATAATTCATAATATTACTCCCTATTCTAAAGATGATGATGCCAGCTATGTCAGTCAGACAGAATCATCACTTTGAGGAAGTAGTGAAAAGACATGCCTTAGGAAAAAGCTGCTGTGTTTCTTAAGTATGCGAATCTTTTCGGGGATACTGTAAACCAAAGTCATTACACCCCTAATTGACTGTAAATGATCAGCTGATGAGAGCCACCCATTGGCCACAAAAACAGACTTCATCAAACCCACAAACATCATGTTGGTGAGATATGTGCAGAGATGACACCAAACCTTGTAAATTTTGGCCTTGATGAGAAAGAGCTCGATGAGCGTAGGCGTGCTGTCGATGGCTGCATTGATGTACTCCAGCGCCAGGCTGGACTGCTGTATGTAGTCAAAGTGCTGAGCCAGGAAATACTGCACCCACAATAAGGTGGTGGGAGGCTCCTCCTTCCCGTCATCTGTGCACACAGTACAACGGTCAGCGGCAGAAATCTGTACGTCTGAATGTGTAAACACAATAAACTATAGCAAACAAACTAAGATCAGAGACAAAGAAAGCGAGATCAGAAGTTACTCACCATTTTCACTGAACATTCTACAGCTTTTCAGACTCTTTTCAAAGCCAACTACTAACTCTTCAATGATTTTGACCTGTTGGTAAAGAGAGCTATAGGTTAATGGTTATTTTATGTCAGCATTGACTTGTGAAAACATTTGGATTCAAGACGTCTTCAATACAGCCTAAGATTCAGGCCAGGATTAAATTTATCTTAGATTTTTAAAAGGTCTCTTCAGGGCTGCCAACGCACACAGGTTCTGTGTTCTTTAAACCATGTGTATTTTTCCATTAGGGATGGAAAGGTTTATGAAAAAAAATCTGGACTGTTTGGTTTTCCTCACTTGGATCAGGGCCCGTGTGCTTCATTTGGTTTGTGTTTTCCTTTTTTCTTCATTTTACTACTCGGTTTGAAGGGAGTATGTAGCCATGATCATAGACACATGCAGTTCGAGGTAAAGGAGTACAGCAGGACCTTTGTGGGAAAGTGTGTGTTGTGTACATGACGAGCAGGGAAGACAGAGATAGAGGATGTACCTGTGGCGCTATGTTGTTCTGCTGTCTGGGAGCATTTTAGATTCAGTGTAAGCTCTGATGATGGCGGAAAGAAAATGGAGGATAAAACACGACTGAGTGTTGTTAACTTAGAGACTTTGTTGCTACATTCTAAGACTTTTCAGACCCCTCTGGCATTTTTTTAAAGACGACAATTCTTGCGACTTTTCTGGAGTTTGGAGAATCTGAGGTTAAAGTGTGTTTTGATCTCCTCAATGGTCGGCGTGTGAGTCCCTCCCCTAACAAAACGCAGACAGACTGTCCTCCTCACTCACAGCAGTCTCCTCCTGCTGCTCCAGAGCAGACAACTGCTTTCACATGAATCACGCAGGTGTGCCTCATTACGGTGCCCAGCCCAGATAAATGAGGAGGGTTGATGTTTAGACACAAAAAAACAAGAATGGACAGAAGAAATGTGTAGTTCTTAACATATTTATGATGTTGTGTTTTACCTGCTCTCTGTTTCTCACACATTATTTCTCTCTCCTACAGAGTCCATGACAATAACATGCAAATGGAATATTCTTCAAATTAAAAAGCAGCATCATTTAGTGACTTTTAGTGACTTCTGGGATAGACAATGGTGACTTTCCTTCCTGAGGAGCTGGCATGTTGAAACTAGCCATGTTTCACTCAGCTTTAATGATGTTAGAAATGACAAACAGCCTCATCATTTCAAGTTTTTCATGACAATACTTGACATAATGGATTAAAAATAATCTGTTAGAGGTGGATTATTAATGTATATGGTAATCGGAGGTGTTAAAAAACAACAACATTGTACACCAAACTGAACCGAAAACTGTGTGGTGGTTTTTGTGAATCCTTCCATCCCTAATATCCATGGAGCGACCCACAGCCCACTGTTTCAGTCAGGCTTAATGCCGTGATAAAGTGCAGTACCAAACGGTGCCACAGTGGAGCCTCCTTCTTGTGTTGCACATGGGACAAAGATGGTGACGTCCAGAGACTCCGCCCACATACAGTCCGTGGAGACTCCAAGCTGTTTTGCTCTGAACAATGACTGTGGCTCTGACATGGAGAGGACTCTGATCTGTGATGTCTGTTCAGCTTATGTATGATTTTCTGATGATGGTGCCGCAGAGACCAGACATTGTGAGGCGGATATTAAAACACAAGACTTAAACGAAAGCCTGCATTACCTTCTCTTTGTCAGTGTAAAGGGATTTGAGGGTGGTGAAGACAGGCGGGCAGCCCTTACTGAAGTTCATCCTCAGGTAGTTGTCCAAACATTCACAAAACTTCTCCCCTGACCGAAACAACACAGTAAAAGTACAATAAAATGAGGTTGAACTGATAGGAGCACATAGTGAGAAAACGGATTCACTGATGGTAGGCAGTGTGTGTGTGTGTGTGTGTGTTTTCCTGTAATGCCTCAAATAAACAAAATGCTTCTGCAGTCCGACTTTATTCCCTGTGTCTGTTCTGTGTTTCAGTGCTGCAGACTGCTCTGTGTCTGTTCTGTGTTTCAGGCTGCAGACTGCTCTGTGTCTGTTCTGTGTTTCAGGCTGCAGACTGCTCTGTGTCTGTTCTGTGTTTCAGTGCTGCAGACTGCCCTGTGTCTGTTCTGTGTTTCAGTGCTGCAGACTGCCCTGTGTCTGTTCTGTGTTTCAGTGCTGCAGACTGCCCTGTGTCTGTTCTGTGTTTCAGTGCTGCAGACTGCTCTGTGTCTGTTCTGTGTTTCAGTGCTGCAGACTGCCCTGTGTCTGTTCTTTGTGTTTCAGTGCTGCAGACTGCCCTGTGTCTGTTCTGTGTGTTTCAGTGCTGCAGACTGCCCTGTGTCTGTTCTGTGTTTCAGTGCTGCAGACTGCTCTGTGTATGTTCTGTGTTTCAGTGCTGCAGACTGCCCTGTGTCTGTTCTGTGTTTCAGGCTGCAGACTGCTCTGTGTCTGTTCTGTGTTTCAGTGCTGCAGACTGCCCTGTGTCTGTTCTGTGTTTCAGTGCTGCAGACTGCTCTGTGTCTGTTCTGTGTTTCAGTGCTGCAGACTGCTCTGTGTCTGTTCTGTGTTTCAGTGCTGCAGACTGCCCTGTGACTGTTCTGTGTTTCAGTGCTGCAGACTGCTCTGTGTCTGTTCTGTGTTTCAGGCTGCAGACTGCTCTGTGTCTGTTCTGTGTTTCAGTGCTGCAGACTGCCCTGTGTCTGTTCTGTGTTTCAGGCTGCAGACTGCTCTGTGTCTGTTCTGTGTTTCAGTGCTGCAGACTGCCCTGTGTCTGTTCTGTGTTTCAGTGCTGCAGACTGCTCTGTGTCTGTTCTGTGTGTTTCAGTGCTGCAGACTGCCCTGTGACTGTTCTGTGTTTCAGGCTGCAGACTGTTCTGTGTCTGTTCTGTGTTTCAGTGCTGCAGACTGCTCTGTGTCTGTTCTGTGTTTCAGTGCTGCAGACTGCCCTGTGTCTGTTCTGTGTTTCAGTGCTGCAGACTGCCCTGTGTCTGTTCTGTGTTTCAGTGCTGCAGACTGCCCTGTGTCTGTTCTGTGTTTCAGTGCTGCAGACTGCTCTGTGTCTGTTCTGTGTGTTTCAGTGCTGCAGACTGCCCTGTGACTGTTCTGTGTTTCAGTGCTGCAGACTGCTCTGTGTCTGTTCTGTGTTTCAGTGCTGCAGACTGCTCTGTGTCTGTTCTGTGTGTTTCAGTGCTGCAGACTGCCCTGTGACTGTTCTGTGTTTCAGGCTGCAGACTGTTCTGTGTCTGTTCTGTGTTTCAGTGCTGCAGACTGCTCTGTGTCTGTTCTGTGTTTCAGTGCTGCAGACTGCTCTGTGTCTGTTCTGTGTTTCAGTGCTGCAGGCTGCCCTGTGTCTGTTCTGTGTGTTTCAGTGCTGCAGACTGCTCTGTGTCTGTTCTGTGTTTCAGTGCTGCAGACTGCCCTGTGTCTGTTCTGTGTGTTTCAGTGCTGCAGACTGCTCTGTGTCTGTTCTGTGTTTCAGTGCTGCAGACTGCCCTGTGTCTGTTCTGTGTTTCAGTGCTGCAGACTGCTCTGTGTCTGTTCTGTGTTTCAGTGCTGCAGACTGCTCTGTGTCTGTTCTGTGTTTCAGTGCTGCAGACTGCTCTGTGTCTGTTCTGTGTTTCAGTGCTGCAGACTGCTCTGTGTCTGTTCTGTGTTTCAGTGCTGCAGACTGCCCTGTGTCTGTTCTGTGTTTCAGTGCTGCAGACTGCCCTGTGTCTGTTCTGTGTTTCAGTGCTGCAGACTGCTCTGTGTCTGTTCTGTGTGTTTCAGTGCTGCAGACTGCCCTGTGACTGTTCTGTGTTTCAGGCTGCAGACTGCTCTGTGTCTGTTCTGTGTTTCAGGCTGCAGACTGTTCTGTGTCTGTTCTGTGTTTCAGGCTGCAGACTGCTCTGTGTATGTTCTGTGTTTCAGTGCTGCAGACTGCCCTGTGTCTGTTCTGTGTTTCAGTGCTGCAGACTGCCCTGTGTCTGTTCTGTGTGTTTCAGTGCTGCAGACTGCCCTGTGTCTGTTCTGTGTTTCAGTGCTGCAGACTGCTCTGTGTCTGTTCTGTGTGTTTCAGTGCTGCAGACTGCTCTGTGTCTGTTCTGTGTGTTTCAGTGCTGCAGACTGCTCTGTGTCTGTTCTGTGTTTCAGTGCTGCAGACTGCCCTGTGTCTGTTCTGTGTTTCAGTGCTGCAGACTGCTCTGTGTCTGTTCTGTGTTTCAGTGCTGCAGACTGCTCTGTGTCTGTTCTGTGTTTCAGTGCTGCAGACTGCTCTGTGTCTGTTCTGTGTTTCAGTGCTGCAGACTGCTCTGTGTCTGTTCTGTGTTTCAGTGCTGCAGACTGCCCTGTGTCTGTTCTGTGTTTCAGTGCTGCAGACTGCCCTGTGTCTGTTCTGTGTTTCAGTGCTGCAGACTGCCCTGTGTCTGTTCTGTGTGTTTCAGTGCTGCAGACTGCTCTGTGTCTGTTCTGTGTGTTTCAGTGCTGCAGACTGCCCTGTGACTGTTCTGTGTTTCAGGCTGCAGACTGCTCTGTGTCTGTTCTGTGTTTCAGTGCTGCAGACTGCTCTGTGTCTGTTCTGTGTTTCAGTGCTGCAGACTGCCCTGTGTCTGTTCTGTGTTTCAGGCTGCAGACTGCTCTGTGTCTGTTCTGTGTTTCAGTGCTGCAGACTGCCCTGTGTCTGTTCTGTGTTTCAGTGCTGCAGACTGCTCTGTGTCTGTTCTGTGTGTTTCAGTGCTGCAGACTGCCCTGTGACTGTTCTGTGTTTCAGGCTGCAGACTGCTCTGTGTCTGTTCTGTGTGTTTCAGTGCTGCAGACTGCCCTGTGACTGTTCTGTGTTTCAGGCTGCAGACTGCTCTGTGTCTGTTCTGTGTTTCAGGCTGCAGACTGCCATGTGTCTGTTCTGTGTTTTAGTGCTGCAGGCTGCCCTGTGTCTGTTCTGTGTTTCAGTGCTGCAGGCGGCACTGTGGGTACCTGTTAGGAAAGTAAGGGGAAGTCTTCTAGGAACCAGGCCTTTAGGAAACTTTAGCCAGGACTCTGTGTAAATTTTCTGACGCTCTTCTATACTTCCTGGAAAAAGACATCAATACAAATTTTAAGGATCCAGACGGTTGGTTTTCATTTTACCACATATCTTCTTTCCCTTACTGTCAAGACAAGAATTTCGTACTGGATATTTTAGTTAAGAATTCAAGAACAAAAATTTTTAAAAGAAATGCAAGAAAGTAATTCAAAGACAAGAGGAAGAAGGGCAGGAGTATTAAAAAACGGCAAGAAAAGCAGACATAATAACGGGTTACAAAAACTAGGACTACAGTCTCAGTATTCACCTGGCTTTAAGGCCTTTTCTAGACCTTGATAGTAGGCCCAGTTCTCAGGGTTCCTCTCCTGGAGACGCTTGTAGACTTCACAGGCCTCCTCAGGTCTCTCTAGCTTCAGCAGCAGCTCTCCTGAAAACATACACAGGTATAAGTGCTAAGCTTCATTTCAAAATGCCCTGTGCACACAGCATTATTGCATTTTTTAAAGTATCGGTGATCAGGAATTCTAGCCAATCCTCTCAACCGATCATTCCTGTTAGAAGTCATAAAGCCAAAGTTGTTTCTGAACGCCAACGGATCACTAAAACTGAGCGATATAAGTGCGCCCAACCTCATATAGTTGATGAGAGAGTGATAAAACAAGGTATGGTACAGTGACGTAGAACAGCCACACTTAGCTTTATTACAGAACACGTGCACAACCAGATATGTTACAGCAATAATATCTGCTTTACAGCAACCTACGGTAACTCTAAAGGACAAACGGCTCAAAGGGCGAACACAAACAAACATGGTATAGTCTGTTAGCTTTGCACTGACAACTCCGTGGCTTCGGTGTCAGCAGCATGGAAATACATCAAACTAGAAAGTGGAGACAGTCCAACAGCCACATCTATGCTCTGTGATCTTTTAAAGAGGTTTTTAGCTCGACCAAAACATCCTGAAACACAATGCAACACAGTTCACTTCCAGAGGAAAGGCTGCTCTGCTGTTTTGGAGCTTTAACAGAACAGATAAATATCCACGGAGAAGAGGGTAGGACACAGGTTTATGCCATCTCAGTTATCCACAGTATGTCCTTCAGTTCACACACTTGGTTTATCAGCCTGCTTCACTGAAGCTGTACAGCACAGTCCATAGTAACATGGAAGGTAACAAGGCGTGATCAGTTTGACAACAGAAGTTTGTCCTGTATTTCAGCTGAGCCTCACAGGACACTACATGGATCCCTTGCCATGGATGGTTCAGGTCAGTTTAAGTTATAATCCAGTTTGTAGCAAAACAAATATTTCCATGAAAGGGGAAAAACATGGTGTCTAATATGTTCGAAGTCTCTCACTGCCTTAGGAGAGTTGCGTTCAGTGCAGCCTCTGATTTTAGTGTGCTGTATTACATACAAGTTGTCTTCCGTTCAGGGTTTGCTGAAAGCCATAAGAAGCCTTGTTTCTTTTTCAACTAAATCTAGTAAGCAAACCGGTCATTTTCTGCAAATGTTCTGAGAAGACATGAAATTGAAAGATGTTGATGAAATTCTACCCTTCTGCGTCACGTTAAGGCATGTTTCCAGCTTTGCATGTGATACATTCAGGTACCCTCAGAAACTTGGGGGTCTAACGATAACCCCAGCGTTTTCAGTTTTTGGATTGGACAAATGGCTTGAAATGCCAGTCATTTAAAAATAAGTGGTATTTTGATCCCACTGACGGGTTTGGGATCCAGAGGGTTAAACTTCAAAACTAGCTGGACTAAGTTAAATGGACTTAATAAGCTATAACTATTAGCCCATCAGCCCATACTCAATATCAAATAATCGGGATTGGGGGCAAAATGTGCTGATCAGGACATCCCTAATTATTTGTCTGGTGGAGCTGTCAATCATGGCTTTACAGCTCTTTATCAAATAAAAATGATGAGCACTTGGTTATAAATCAGTAGAAGACTAACTGAACCATTCAAGGGAACATTATGTGATATGTATATTGAGAATTATGTTTGAGCCATGTCCCATCTGTATAGAGTTTTTGTCCTATACTGCATACAGCCAGTAGAGGGAGCTGGAAATATTTTAGCTTCGTTTTAGGGAACTGGTGTGTCTACCTTTGGCAGGATGCACCAACCTCTTGTTTCCTCCACAGCCAGTTTGTCACAGATCTGTTTTTCATAGTCATTGAGATGATCCAGGGCCTCCTTGTCCAGGCCAGCCTCCCTCAGAACCTGGTTCTGATAGAGCAACAGTTCACTGTACTCGTAGTCTATCTTGTCTGGAGATGTCTGCCGAAAACACACACACAAACACAAGTAAGAGACCAAGGTTTCCTCTCAGACCGTACACATATGGAGGCATAACAGATTTAAAAACAATGACTGAATATTTGAAGAAAAGAAGAACAAATACTTGAGGATTTTAACAACTGATGGTATTTATTCCACACCTCTCCTCATGAAGTGAACCCATCCACATGGATCTTTGTGTTACTTGAGTAATCCACACAGCTCTGTTGACTCCTCCCTTTTACCTACCTGTTGTGTTTTACGAAACTCCTCCACAATCTTGGCTGCCATTTCAAAGTCCTCCAGCAGGTGATAGGCCACAGCATACCCAATCCATGAGGCCCTCTGGGCTGGACGCAGCTGTAGCAGCTGGTACCGGGTTTCCTGGAGAGGAACAAAACCACCACAAACAAACACACACACACGAGTCTTACTACTTGATGAAACTCACTGACAGCTGGGGGTTGCTTGATTTCTTTCACCTTGATGACATAAATGATGGCTCAGATTTCCAGTTGCAGGGAGGTAAAAAGTCCTTTTCTGTTTTAACTATGAGTTTAACTATGAGCAGAGTTTCTTTGAGTAAAAGGACCTTTAATCTTCACTATCATGTTTCCATGTTAAGCAGCTTGATCCTGGACTGCGCTCAGCTTATTTCACCTACTAAGGTACATTTGATTCCATCTGGTCTCTGGGGACCCTCACCCTGTATCCCTCCAGGTCTCTCATCTGAATCTGCAGCAGGGAAAGGTCTCTTAGGATCTGCAGGTTGTCCTTGTCCCACTTGAGAGCATTGCGATAACACTTGATGGCCTCGTCGTACTTTTTGTCTGAGCGCTGTAGGAGACCGTATACATGCCAGCCTGAGAGAATGACTTAGTTAAGGAAACAAACACACAGATAACATGACTACAAGATATCCAGTATCTCAAAAGTTTAGCCTCAGTTCAACCAAAAAAGGACTTCAAGAAATGCCCTACTTCTGTTTTTAAAGGAAAACAGTTGAAGTGTTACAAGTTGAGTTCAGCTGTTTTAGGACTTGTCTGAAAACTAAATTAAAAACTAGAAAAGCACTCAGAGAGAGCAGACTTCCACCAAGCATATTGTGATTGTCACACAACCCTACTTTAATGTTATACTCCCTTTCAGCAGACTGTCTGCAGCTAATTGGTGTTAGTTGCAGGTTTGTATGATAATTTGTTACCTGGCAGTGGTGGAAACTTATAATGACCTAGTACATATTTCATATTCCAGATCTTAGTATACAGAATATTGGCAGGATCTGGATCGTACTTTAACATCTGTCAGAAATTATTGTGACCTTGTCTTGTATTGTTTTGCAAAGCAATCCAACCATTTATGGTGGAGTTATATGCACATATGGTGAAAACGGCCCTATCTCATAGTGTTAAAGAAGCCTTTTAAAAAAAAAAAGTACTGGATCCACATGGTGATTCGGATCACCTCCAAAATTTAATCACTTTTATTCTAACCAATTTTGAACATTTCCTGAAAATTTCATCCAGATTTGTTTGTTACTTTTTGAGCTATGTTGATCACAGACAAACAAACAGACAAACTCTCCCAAAAACCTAACCTCATTGACGGAGGTTATTATAGTTTGGAGATGGTCAAGTGTGTGACTCTCTGGTCTGAAACTTTAATTTAATTGCATTTTATTGAATGTTTGTAGTACATTTTATTGCAATGTATTTTATAATGTGGATATAGCACTGTATTTTCTTTCCTTTTTTGATGCATTTTATTTATTGAAGTGCTCGTGTCAACCCCCAGAGACGTTGCAAATATGCCAGCTTGGCTAAACTGGCATATTTAAAGAAATGTTTATCAATGTGCATTGTCTGTGTATGAAACAAATAAGATAACTCCATCTAAACTGCTGTGTAGGATTAACTTTGAAGGAAGGATACAGACGTGACTCTTAAGGTCATTACGTAGGCCTCGCCTCACCAGTTCGTAGGCCTCCTCCTTCTTACCCAGACAGTTGAGGGTCAAACCCTTCATGGCCAGCGTCTCTGGAACACAGAGAAGAAACCAGAGCATTCATGACTCCTGGGTTATGCACAGGAACTATCACAACAAAGGAGTGGGGATGGGTCTTTTAAGGGTTTCATTAAGATTTTTTTTTTTATCTGGGTTTAAAAACTGTTTTAAATTTATTAGATTGGCTGATGCACATTTATGTTTAATACATTTCACACTAAAATCATTGTTGAATATAATTTCTTTACAATCATATTTATTTGTAGCTGTGAAAGTAGAGAACGAAGTTAAAGAGGAGAAATGGTAATCATATGTACTGTGCACACCCTGGACACCCCTACCTATGCTACTGCCCTCACTGAGCCCCCTAGTCTGAAAGTCTGGACACGCCCCTCCACAGAGGGACACAGTGACAGTTGAGTGGAGCTGACAGACTTTCAGATTTGTAAAAGCTGGAGGAGAACTCCTGCTGCTTTTTAAAGAATGAGAGGAAAAACAGCCAAGCCACAACTTCTGTCCCAAAGAGAGCAGAAAGGTGTCTCCTGTATGAGCACCAGAGGGATTAACAATCAGCTGATGTATAATACCCATGATTGAATTCACAGTGCGAGAACCGCACTGATCATCATGACAATCTCCACAAAGTGATCAGGATGAAGTTTAAAGTAAAAACAAACCACACAGAGTGACAGGGGTACCTCTGCTGGTGCTGATGACTTTATATGTGTGTGTTGATAAACCATAGAGATGAAAGTTTTCTCTGCGACTCATGGGATATTCATGTTGTGACGTGCACCGTTACAGACTATACAACCTAGAGTTAGATGACAACACAAGAGCCGCAGCTATTGAATATTTCAGTATTCGAGTATTCTACTGAAAATTCCATCGATTCATCGGGTAATCGAATTAAACACATTTTTGTTCAGTTAAAGAGCAGTTACTTTTCAAATGAAACTTTGTTTCAAGCAAGTGTAAAATCAAGTGACTTTGGGTAATAAATTTCAAGTTTCATGTGATCTGACTAGATATGAGACATTTCAACTAGGAATAAGACATTCTTGAAAGATTTATAATCTTTGCAGTGTTCAGACTAAAAGGATGATCCCTGCTGTATTGGAGCACATATGGCTCCATTACTACTTGATATTCGTACCCTTCATTGACCCGTGATCTAAACTTGACAACTGCCCACTTAGCTCTATTATGTTTTTTTTTAATCTTCTTCACTCTTCAGTGCTGTGTTTGACAGATTATCTACAACACTAAATGGCACTAAATGACCTAATCAACTAATTTGCATCAAGTCATCTGTATGTAATGGTCGTGGATGCTGTAGGAGAGAGGAATAACATCGTAGGAGGGACAGAAAGCGTACAATATCACATCAGTGTTTCCCCTAGGTTTACAGCCTTGGGGGGGCGACGCAATGTCGGCAGCGGGGGGTGGGGGTGCGAGCGCAGGAGAGGGAGTGTTGCATCTTCATGGAGAAAGTGTTGGGAGATGTTTCTTGTGATGCTTTTTCTCAGTCCTTTATGGCTACACGGAATGATATGGAATGAATATCCTATCTTATATCAAGAGCATTTTTAATTGATTTGAGAGCAGTATTTTATTGATTTCATGCTCAGATTTTGTGATATTTTCTCTCAAAACTCTACTCCACTAGTCATTCATACACAGTCTCCTGCGCGATCACTCTGGCCATCCAAGCCGTGCCATACTCTACCTGCCTGCACAATGAGACGCAGAGAACACTGCCACAACTTCAGTGACTTTTAGGCTCATATTAAGTCGTTCAGGTGCGACACAGCCCTCTGACACCCCCGCTATTGCTTATAATACCTTTTGTGAGAAGCGGTCGCAGCGATCGTATGTCATTGATCTTACGGGATGTCCGCGTTTATGCGTGTGTATGAAGTGTACCGCGCTGAATTCAACCTCTCCAAAGGTTCCAAAGAGAAGTGAGTCTTGTGGTCACACTGGTCAAACGAAATGGACTATGAAGAGTGAATGAAAACAGTTCAGAACCTCTGCGAGCGAGACGTCTGTCTGTAACAGTCTGTGTGTGATTTTGGATAGGAGAGGGGCTCAGCACGTGCGGCTCATTGAGAAGCGGCTCATTGAGAAGCGGTGCGGATGCAGATCAATAAATGCTCTCATATCAGTCTCCAAACTCCAGAAAAGAAGCTAGATTTGTTGCTAGTCGCTATTTTGAAAAAGAGGTAACTTGAGGGGTCTGAAAACTCTTAATATGGCCTCAGCTCTATTTGAAATACCACTCTTTGATCTTTTTTAAAATTAAATGGACAACACATCTGTAAACACTGGTAAATGATCATAGAAAGAGTGAATTTGTTTTTCTCCAGTTATTGTGTGTCTTATGTGTGCACAACGAGGCGAACTCTGCTGAAGTGTAGGGATGGGTACCTTTCACATTTGAAACTATACGGTGCTGATGCCTGGTACCTGGCAATCGGTATTGGTACTCATTGAAACCAACTTTTGGTACTTTTTTGCATTTGTGCGGTAAAAAATATCAAATTGTTTAATAATAAAATCAAATTTTTTCAGTATATCATATGTATTCTTCAATATATAACCTTGCAATGCTGTGTTCATGTTCAGCATGGAAAAATTGCCTACTCTTCCAGTCCCTCAGAGTCACAGGGATGTGTTTAGGTACCTAAACATGGTACTTTCAATTTACAATGAATCGGTTCCCTGGTACTTTTGACAGGATTTGGTCGGTACCTACAAAAGTACTTGTTTCGATACCTATCCCTAGCTGTGTGCCATGCAGAGCTGGGAACTGTAAACGCGCATACAACTCTGAGCAGTGAGTGAACAGTACCACAGCCAATCAGAGGAAAAGAACCACCTGAGCTCTGTCTCTTATTGGTTTAGAACACGGTGTGATCCTTCCCTGAGTGTGAGCTCAGACACAAGGAAGGATACAGACACAGAACACAGAGATGATGGGAGTGCGAAAAATAAAAAACATTTTTCATCTGGCAGCATCAGGTACAACAGTGGGACCCAGAAAAAATATTAGTCACACCCTGAACATTTTTGGTAGCACTCTGAAGCCCTGCAGTAATTTAGTGATAGGTGAGAAGGATACTTTATCAATTTGTTAATAACAATATAATGTCCAAAAACTTAATATTCATGGCAAATCAAAAAACATACAAGTGAGAAAAAGAAAAGAGATACACCTGTACAGATTTGATTTAACGCTGCCACTAGAGTGCAGTAGTGCTAGCTCTGTCCTTTGAAACTATGATTTAAACAGATGCAGACCGTCTGTCCTGAGATCTCAGAATGTTCTTTGATAGGTGGAAGCTTGATTTAGCACAGTTACTCTTTTTAACTTGAAAAAATACTGGTAGAAAGAGATTTAATAACAGGTGTGTACAAGCCAGATGGAAAAAAGAAAAAGTTTCATACTGGGGGTGGGAGAAAAAAAATCGATGTATCACAGTATAAGGGTTTTTTTGCTTTAAGATTTTAAATCATTCTTTTTAGCTCAAGAATCTTTCTCTTTCTTTTTCAAATTTAATTCCTTCAATTTTATCTTTAAGCTCAGTTGGAAAGCATTGAAGTGTCAGATCCCCTAAATAATATCCTAAAAACTGACTCACATGTGATGTGGTTTTTAGGGAAAATAGACAACATTATCATTCAACTTTTTCACTTGGTCTGGTGTTAAAAAAGCTCACAAAAATTGCACAAATTGAACAATCGCAATTTAAATTAAATCAGCACCCCAAAAATCGCAAAAGAATCGAATAGGGAGAAAGGGAGCAGCATTTTCAGGGAAATACTGCTCCATTACCTTCCTGTCAGTAATTAAAAAAGTTGTTCAGATCTCAAAGCTGGGTTTTTGACCCTCTTTGTCTCTCCAGACTCCAGCTGTTGTCTCCAAAATTGCAGCATTTCAGAATCACACATTGGGGCTGATTTCCTATTTGCACTTTTCGGGGCAACAGTACTTTGGACAGAAAAAGTAATGTGATCTAACTTGTGCTGATCCCCAGTATGACCCCAGGAAGAACAAGCCAGTAGTAAGTGCAGCATGGTGTTCCTAAGTTTTTGAAGGACTATATGTCTTACCTCCATGCTCTGCAAACTTGGAGTTACCCAGGATCTGTTTGCAGAACTTCAAACCATTCCTGTACTGCTTGTGCTCGTAACATCTCTGCAAGAAAAAAACAAAAACAAAAAAAACAGAGTAGAGTTTAGATCAGGCTTCTCTGTCTCAACAGTCTGCCGCTATCTGCTGATGTCATGCAATGTTAGTTTTCAGGTTCAAGCAACAATCGGGAAAAGTTTGATGACATTGCTGGTCAATCTGTCTGGGTTCACCAGATCAAAATAGTCTTACAGGCTGGTATCAGAGGAGATGAATGATGACTAAAATAATATGCTTGCATAAAAAACTTTTCTTTAATTATATTTTATTTTATTTCAAGGAATGAATAAGATTGGAGTTTTTTGCAGTGCGGACATCATCCTATCAGCTGGCTGTCATCCACTTCATGGATGGACCCTCTGGTAAAAAGTGCCGATTTAAGAAAAAACGGCTTAGAGAAGAATAATGCAGCTTAAATACCATCCATAATTGAGAAATGTCACATCTTTATTGTTGCAGTACATTGTGCATCTTGACAGTCCTATACCGTCTGGCTTCCATTGACTGCTACACCTACAATACACACTTTATTCCACCAAATGAGTTTAAAGGATTTTAACACTTTTGGGGCTTTAGAACAAAGTACAGTTTTCAAAGTGGCCTCGAATAGTTACAATAACTAAGCTTCGCTGTTTGTGTCTTGACAAGAGAAACATGGGTCGGTTAACCATTAAAATGCCAATTTCACAAATGAGACCGGGCGTTGCAACTAACTTACTGAACTAACCTGACAACCCTAACTCAAAACTACTGTTGACTGAAAATAGTCAGTGAAAATGATGTTATTTAGCCATGACAGCGCAGCAGAGAGAGTTAAAGAGCAGAAGTTGGAAGTTGTCTGCAATAAGTTTTGTGTGGCTGTCATGTGTCAGGCAGCTTTGTCATCAATATACTTTGACTCTGTTTCAAGGCCAGGGCTCAAATAAAACAGCACATTGTTGGTTACGTGCCAACTACACCTTTTCTAATTTCATACTCCAGTTTGTACAAACAGAGGGGCTTCAGCCTCCGTTCACAAAGGTAATGGACCTTTAGATCAGCGCTCCAGCTACTCTGATTGCTCTCATTGGCGGCTACTCTCTAACGAGCATTAGCCGCATGCTAACATTATCCTACCAGTATCCTCTTGAATAGAGCGTTCTCCTTCGGCGGAAGAGTGATTGTGGGCATTGTGCTGGCTTCCTACGGCTCTGCCGGTTTACACATGAATGGTTCCCTCTGGGACTCGGAGATCCTGAAATGTTGCTGTCTTCTCAGGCTTCTTTTTCTCACGTGTTGAAGCCGAGGCCCCCTTCCGAGGAAAATGGCCGACGTGCTTCTCCTCCGGGTCAGGCTGCTCACTGACCCTGCGTTCAGGGGGTGTAGGAATTATCAGAGAGAGCTGAAGGTAGATACTCAACATAGATTATGAAACTTTGGATTAATCTAGCGCCCATTTCTCGGAGTTGACAGTTAACTACGCAGATGGATAGAAGACAATGTTGGCTCTTTGATCAAAGTCTTTATAAGAATTTAAATACGCTTCTCAACTTTATTTTAGTTATTTTAGATTTTTTTTAGTGAACTATAATTAACTTGTAAACATTGTTTCGTATTACTAAAATCTACTGAAAACAAAATTAAAATGAAATAAAAAATAGTGCCCATGACGCCAAGACGTGTTTAAAATCCATCTGAGATTGGCTTAAGAACCGTTAAGAACTCAAGAAATTTAACTACCCGACGAAATTATACGAGGAGCACTTGAACGTTTCACGTTTTCTCACTGATGATAAAAAAAACTAGTCCAATTAAAAACAAACACACACACACAAACACACACACACACATATATATATATATATATATATATATATATATATATATATATATATATATATATATATATATGTGTGTGTGTGTGTGTGTGTGTGTGTGTGTGTGTGTGTGTGTGTGTGTGTGTGTGTGTGTGTGTGTAGTGCTAACGACCAGATGAAAATAAAATGGAATATGCTTCCAGATGTAAACATGTACAAGCCAAGACGATTGGGTCAAACTTTGGCTGTAAAGACTGTTTACTGTTTTCTCTGACACATACATGTAAACATTACCGGAACACAACATAAATACATTTGTTTCCTTACCAGTGAATTAAATTGTTTACATAAACAAACTACAGGACTCAGAAAATGGAATATACCAGTCTAAAACAAGTGCTCTACTACTTATGGATCTTGCATTCCAGTTTAAAAACTGGGATACTCCAGTAGGAAGTGCACTCCCTACTGGTATTATGGTATCCTAATGGAATATTCCATTTAGCCAGACACGATATACTAGAGACCCCTTTTTCCTCTCACTGTAAGAGGATCAAAACTGAAGGATGGTGATGAATTGAAAGTTCACAATAGACAAGAAGCCAAAAGTCTGAAAAAAAAGAGAGCAGTGTGGGTGGAGTGGCAAAAAAGTGGGATGTTGATGAAAAAGAGGCACTATCATAGTCTTCAAAAATCAAACATTAGATTTCGAATGACAGTGTGGAAGATGAAGTTATTTTCTCAAGATTAACATTGGGACCAAAGGTGTTTATTTTATGGCAAAATGGAGGTCAGAAAAATATTATGTGTGTTGCTGAAGAGGTGGAATGTGTGTCAGAGAGATGTGACAAAACAAAGAATACAAGCAAGAGAAGAGATGGAGTTTAGAGGGAATGGGATGGGACCAGCTGAATGCCATGAGGCTCTCAATTTTTCTGTAAGAATTAGATTGCAAAAAAAATGCTTTTAAGAGTTATCCATAGCGTTATGTTAATTTCTTTATTCATCTAATTAAATCTAAGTTATGTTATTTTCCTTTTTAAAAATTAAATTTAGTTATTTTCTTCTTTTGGATAGATAAGAGAGTACAAACCATGACATTACAGACTCCTGTACAGAAGGTGGCGGTATGCAGCACCTTTAATATCAGAGGAGAAGAAGAAACTCAGTCCGTGGTGTCGGTGACAGAGAGCTGTTCTTAAGATAAAATGTCTTTAAATCACTTTCTGACCCGAGCTGCTTATGTCAGCAAAGGTAAGCTGATGGTTTAATGTTATTTATTAGTGGTTCTGATTATGAGGACGCCTCTTCATCTCTCTTTTTGCATTTAGGACGGCGTGTTTATATAGGAGTCTGACCTTAGCTTAGCGGTAGTGTAAGCCTTGTCGTCACCAAAAGACGATGTAAAGATTCGTAATTCTGTGATTTATTGTAGTTTAAGACTAAAAAGTGTGCTTAATTGTAGTTTTTGTCTAAGGAAGGGTCACAAATTGTTAAAGTACCTCATTTTTTGATAAATCTGGAAATTAAGAAATCAATTCAAATAAGATATTTGTATTTCTTTCAAGCCATTAGGTTAACGGGCTACACTCCTCTGTACGTCTCTTGTTGTCCGTACAATGCTTGTGTATCATTTAAAGCGAGGTGGTAAAGCCTTAATATTCCTCTCTCTCTGTGTGTGTGTGTGTGTGTGTGTGTGTGTGTGTGTGTGTGTGTGTGTGTGTGTGTGTGTGTGTGTGTGTGTGTGTATGTGCGTGTATGTGTGTGTATGTGTGTGTTTGTTTGTTTTTTAGTCGGAACCAGGTCTGCATTCACAAGCTCCAAACCTGACGTGATGAACCCAAACTGGCTGAGAGTGGGACTTGCCTTTGGATCATCAGTCTTCCTCTGGGGCCTGGTAAGAAAACACCACATTTTAGTGGTTTTTAATCTGCAATGACGATGCAATGATGCTCTGAATTCACGACTCAGTAAAAATCACAATGCTTGGCTCTGACAATACATTAATCGAATAGTTCATTTGCCTCAACATGTGTTAGTGTAAAGTTCTATGGCTGTGTGTGGTCATACTGACGTAGAACCACTCTACCATATCTAAGACATTGTTCCAAAACTGGAACAATGTGTATGTTGGCGATGTAGATGAAAACTATGACACATTTCTATCAATTACAAAGGCTGTCAATGATAAAAAAAAAAAAAATGTCCTCTGCTAAAGAAACTGGTGAAACACAAACTTGAGAAAAAAACCATGGTTAACCAAAGTTTTTCTCAAGAAAAGAACAAGTGAAGCTAAAACAAAATATAAGACTTACAAGAATAAACTAACAGCAATTATGAAAACCAGCAAAAAGTACTACAGTACAGTAAATTACTAGAGGACAATAAAAACAATATAAAGAGTACATGGAAAGTACTGAATGACATCACCAAAAAAAGGAAAAACAAAAAGGGGTACCCAAACTACTTCATCATCACAGATAATATTACTAGTAATGACATAACTAAAATTGTAAACAGTAGTGATGTTCCATACCACTGATTTCCTTTCCGATCCGAAACCGAGTAAAATTCAGGCTGGTATCGGCGATACCGATCCACTACCGATACTTAGTGTCTGGTAAATCTAAAAAAAGAAAAAATGAGCGCATTTCAAACCATACCACTAAATTAAAATTACCAGTACACAACTAATTAAATAACTCAATGCTGTTTTTTTTTCACAAGTTTGTTAATACCTACACTTTGAATCATTTATTCAACAGGCAAAAACATTAGACAGGTTGTAAATTATAATGGATATATTTTATCGTTTAAATTGAATTTTTCATTCATCTTTTATAATATATATCTTAACTCACCATGACAATTTTATTGCAATTGTTCTGTCCACTTTTAATGATCATTTCTTTAGGAACCTTTCCTGAATTAATCCAGGCTGTTTTGCCTATGTGAGATTATCTCCCTGACACATATTGTTACTCTAGATGAGCTTATGCAGTTATCTATATTAGGGCTGGACAATTAATCGGATTTTAATCGTGATTTCAATTTTGCCATCTAACAATCATAAAAACAATATAATCGAAGAAAAACAATTAATATGCCACACAGTGTAGATGTATGCAAGTTCCTGTGTTTCATATCTCTTCTGTGTTCCATGTGCAGCCACAGCGAGTGTGTGTGACTTATGTGTATCAATAATACTGTATGTGCCACTTACTGGTTCTTTAAAGTTGTGTTTAAATCAGTACTGAAGTTTTTTAATAAATGAATAATTGTGTATATTAATCGTGATTTCAATATCACTTAAAATAATCGGGATTCTTATTTTTACCATAATCGCCCAGCCCTATTATCTATTGAAGCATATATATTTTGTTACTTATTTCATAACCATTTCTAATAATTCGAAGAATAGCAACAGTGCTTAGCAACTCTTACAGCCCCACTTTTTTTCCCTTTTACCTGGATGATGTCTTCAGCACCGAAAAACTCAATCAGAGACATCTGTCTCGCCATAGCAGCAGCTGGCGCTGAGCTCTCCTCCTCCTCTGTCCCTCTCATCTTAAATGAGTTGTATTCTTGGTCGTGATTCAACCCAAAGTGTTCAGCGAGGTTCACTGTGTCTGAAGTGTTTCTGCTGGCACAGTCCGAAGTTAAAATATCACAAACAGCATCTTGGCCGTTTGTGGAGCTAAAATAGCTCGCAACTTCTTTTGCACTTTGCCGTTCTGTCCTGTGACAGCGCGAGAGTGAGTGACAGACTGAGCAACGTGCAGCTGCACTTGGCAAGGCATTACGCACGGCGGAAGAAAAAGTAGTTCCCAGAGAACAGCGTATCATTTAGATAGGTTCTCAACAGTTTGGTGACTTTTCACTGTGTTCCTGTTCATGATTTACAGGACCTCAAATGACTAAAGTATCAAAAGTATCGATATTCTGGTTTGAGAATCGATTTGAGAGCACAGAGAGCTGGTAAATAGGTTTAATAACTTCTTTGTTGGTGTTGGTCCTGGTCTAGCTGGAAAGATTGCAAACACTGGCATTACAAATGAAGTGGAAAGTAACATCTAATAAACCAGTCCTCACTATACACCTTGTACTGTTCCTTCATTCTCCTGTACATCACCTACTGCGTGGGTAAACACATATTACACAAACGCAGAAACGACCTCCAAAAGAAAGCAATGAGAAAAGTAAATAACAGCACCAACAGAGAACAATCAAACCCCCTCTTCTTCAAACTGAAGGCACTAAAATTTATGGATTTGGTCAACCTCAAAGCACTTTTAATAATGCACAAAGCAAACCAGAAACAGTTACCGCTGGGCACCCAAAATTTATTTCAAAAAAGAGAAAATAAACACAATCTCAGAGGATTATGCTTTTTCAAAAAACAGACAGTTCTTACTGCCACCAAAACTCACTGTGTATCAGTTAAAGGAGTCAATTAGTGGAACAAATGCAGTGAAAAAATGAAAACATGCACATCACTGAAACAGTTCAAACAGATTTATATAAATCTTAGTCTAAGTAAATACAAGAGTGGGATGAAATCAAACTTAAACTAATAAAAAATGTGTTGTTTCTGTTATTTTTGTTTGTTTTATTGTGATGCACTTTCTTTTCTTCTGTTTTGGGTTTCGACACAGGCTGTAACAGATTAGCCTTAAAATATACAAAGACAAAGGGGTAGGAAAAGTTTCTGACTTCATCCTACACCCTTTTAAACAAGGTTTAAAGATCTATGTTATTAGAGTTGTTTCTTTAATTGTTTTTTTTTCTTCTTTTTAAACACATCGTACATCATATTTATTTCTGTTCTGTGGCCTTCATCAGATTAGACTGGATAGAAATGGGAACAAACACGTGTAGGGTGGTGCCACTTTAATCTAGAAAATGTTGGTTTTGGTGTCTTTTGTATTTATGTAGGGGTATGTCTATGTAAAAGGATCAAATGGTAAATGGACTGTTTTATATAACACTTCCTCTAGCCTTCAGACCACTTAAAGATGGAGGAAGTGTCCCACCAAATGCTCACACGTACAATTTAGAGAGGTTTTCATGTTGCAGATCATGGAAATTGTTGTTGTTTTTGGCATAGTAACCTGTAATAAGTTGGATCTTCACAGTGACAGAATTTCAAGTCAGGAAAGTTACTTTGTTAGTCACAATAATTGCTGTGAATGCAGTAATGCATTCACAGCATATGTTCTTCTGTGTCAAAAAATTTCTTCTTCTTCTTCTTCTTCTTCTTCTTCCGCCCGCTTTTTTGGACCGCTAAAACTTCTGCAAACTTCAACCGATTTTCACCGTTCAAACTTCAAAACGTGTGTTTCAGTGGGGACAAGGGGGCTATGATTCTTCAGAAACTTTTCACAAATACTCTCCGAGATACTCAACGTTTTACGAGATCTCGGTCCCATAGAGATGAATGCGGAATTTTCAAAATTTTCTCCCTTCAGGACATTTTTTCAGCCTTCTTCAAACCCTTCTCATTCAGTCATAAATTCAGCTACAAACTCCATTCAAACTTCAAAATATTCAGCTATCTCTTTGCTTCATTCAGTCAGTTTCCATATTTTCCTAGCATTCATAGTTTCTTCACAATGACCCTTCAAAGGTCATGATGCATTTCAGCTCTTCAAGCCATTTAACATTGGTGTGTATTGGACGGAATGTTTCAGCTCAGAGTGGGAGATTCAAACGACAGAGCAGGGAGAGGGGGAAACAAGACCTGGGAAACTTCTGGGTAAACTGCTCTCTTGGCCACATTTTTTGAGCTATCAACACAAATAAGCCCTCAACATGTAAGTAGTCTTGTCCTGCCTCTGACAAAGTGGTTTTTAAAGCAAAAGGATGGAGCACTTTTTCACAAAATGGCCAACTGTCGGGCAAAGTCAGCTCCGGCACCCATGTACCCCAATGTTAATTCCTGAGGGGTTTTCTCAGAGATCAGTCAAATTTCCCTCATCTATCTATCGCTGTCATGGGCCTATTTCTGCATCTTTAGACATGAAATTAACACAGACAGCTTCCTCAGGGTCTCAGGATTCCTACGGTGTGATCATTTTTCTTATCGGCCCTTTGGTTTTGTCACAGTTGTAGGCAGTTTGACACCCTGATTTCAGTGGAAATGTGTTGGGAATCAACAGACTCCACCAGCTCTCTGATGGCAGTTGGTAAACAAAGATCACCATGGCAACATCTGGCTTCAGATGAGCCTCAGCTAAAAGGCTTACATGATTAAAAACTTACACACAGGACACACAGAATTTCATTTTAACAGCGTTTCAGAGATGAGACTTGCATTTTCCCTCAGTCAGGTCATTATTTCCATAACTGTTCTTTAAAATTTAATTCATTGCTTCAAATTTCAACTTTAAATTCATTTATCCATTTAACTGATTCATCCATTAGTTTCCTTTCATCCAAGAGTTCATGGCAGGTTAATTTAGCATTCTGCATTAGCAGTTGAGTGCCAGCTTTTCATGAATTATTTCAACCATTTTCAGACATAAATTCAGTCATTCATGTTTAGCATTCTGCTTTTGCAGTTGAGCACAAGCTTTTCAAGACTTAATTCAAATGATTTCAGACATAACTTTAGCCATTCTTGTTCAGAATTTTGCTTTAGCAGTTCAGCGCAAGCATTTTAAGACTTCATTCAGCCACTTTCAGACAAACCTTCAGTCATTAATGTTCAGCATTCTGCATTAGCAGTTGAGCGCAAGCTTTTCAAGACTTTTTCAACCATTTTCAGACATATCTTCAGTCATTCAGGTTCAGCTTTTGTTGCATTAGCAGTTCAGCGCAAGCTGCTTCAGCATTCTGCATTCACAGCGCAATTTCTTCAGAAATTGCTTTTCTAGTTTTCTCTGCCCTTCTACCAACTTTTCAGCAGATCATCAAACTTTTAAAACGAGATGTGTTTTCACACAGATGTGTGTGATGCTAAAACAGCATGATGTTGAATGGACTTTGACACTCTTGACACTGAAGGTTGAGTACCTCTGCTTGCGTCTGTTTTTCGGAGTGACACTAGTTTTGTCAAAGAGGAAGGTCTTTGGTTTCAGCATCAAGTTCCTGATATCAGTTATCTTATCAAAGATCTGATTATTTATTTAAAAGAAATGCAAGTCAGTTAAATATTTTAGATTTTTTTGAGATGGAGTTGGATATGCTTGATCTTTAAATGAAAATAACTTTTGGTATCTGTGTTCTCCCTGCAGCTCTTCAAGCAGAACAGCACAGATTTGCATGAGTACAAAGTGAGGAATGGTCTTGAATAATCCACTACAGGTATGTACAGGTACTCTTCCATTGCTGGACTGTCTTCCTGGTCTGGTCTTAAGTTCTGAGGATGTCATAAATGTAAAAATTTAAAACCTGATTCTCTTTTTTTGTCCTGCGTAGGGGTTCCTGTCTGTGGAGGCCCTTCTGTAGTTTCTCTTGCCCTTGCTCTGTCTCTGTCCAAAATAAAATTTGTTGTGCAAAATGTGTTTGAGTCATGGTTATTCTGAATGCAAAAAGCTTACATTATTGAAGTAAGGAAAACAGTAAATCTGTCTTTTGGAAATAAGCTAGAAAAACCTTTTCCTTTCACACCTTTTTGCACTGATAGCTGTCCATGTTTCTTTTACATATAGACCTGATCAAAATCCTAAGACCAGCTGAAAAATTGCTATAATTTACCTTTTGCACATTTGGATCTTAATGAGGTTTTAAGTAGAGCTACAGTATGCAAAAGCAACAGGAGGGAGTGTGAAAAAAGCACTTTGTAAAACTAATTTATTGAAAACAAGTAAACTGAAATAGGCTGTTTATCAGCTGATCAAAAGTTTAAGACCATTGCTCAAAAAGTGACAAAAAACTCTTCAAACCAAAACAAAAGTTTTCCTCTGTAGGACTCAGTAATAATTAGCTCCACCGTTATTGGTAATCACTTCAAAATTTGTTTCATCCATCCCCAAATGTTCTCTATTGGATTTGAATCAGGGGAACATGCAGGATGGTCCAAAGAGTGATGTTATTCTCCCTGAAGAAGTCCTTCATCTAGCCAGCATTGTGACCTGCAGCGTTCCCCTGTTGAAAAACCAGCTGTTACCACACAGACCAGGGCCCTCAGTCATGAAGGATGCTCGCTACAACATCTGCACGTAACCAGCCGCCGTTTAACCACCCTGCACCACCTGAAGCAACGTTGTCATGCCAGGAACATTGGAAGCCATCTGGACCATCAAGGTTCAATTTTTCTCATCAGAGAATAAAACTTTTCTCCACCTTTCAGTGTCACATGATTCTCTCTGGCAAAGTCCAAACAGGCAGTTTTGTGGCGTTGCAGGAGACAAGGTCTTTGAATTCGTTTTTTTGTTTTTGAAACCCTTTTCCTGCAGATGGCGTCTGATGGTTATTTAAAAAAATGTAGAATGACTGTCGTACTGCGTCCAACCTCAGCAGAAATGGCAGTGGCACGCTGTGAGAGGCCTTGCTTATGCAGCTCGACAATCCAACTACGTTAAAGAAGAGACAGCTTCTTAGCTTTAGCCATCAGGAGGGCATGAACGTGTGAATGCCTGACAGAAAATGAACATTTGGAGCAGATTTTGGCTGTAATAGCCCATGGTGTTAAACTGTTGATCAGCTGATAAACAACCTATTTCAGTTTTTTTGTTTGTTTTGTTTTTTAATTATAAGTTCCAAATGTTGTTTGTCGCACTTTCCCTTCTTGCTTTTGTATATCGTTGCTCTTCTTAAAACCTCATTAAGGTCCATATGGGCAGATGCATATTCTAGCAATTTTTTAACTGGTCTTAAGATTTTGATCAGGTCTGTACACTCACCTGCCACTTTATTAGGTCCACCTTGCTAAAACCAGGTTGGACCCCCTTTTGTCTTCAGAACTGCCTTAATCCTTGGTGGCATAGATTCAACAAGGTACAGGAAACATTCCTCAGAGAGTTTGCTCCATATTGACAGCTTCACACAGTAGCTGCAGATTTGTCGTCTGAACATCCATGATAAGAATCTCCTGTTCCACCACATCCCAAAGCTGCTCTATTGGATTGAGATCTGGGGACTGTGGAGGACATTTGAGTACAGGGAACTCATTGTCATGTTGAAGAAAGCAGTCTGAGATGATTCCAGCTTTATGACATGGAGCGTTATCCTGCTGGAAGTAGCCATCAGAAGATGGGTACACTGTGCTCATAAAGGGATGGACATGGTCAGCAACAATACTCAGGTAGGCTGTGGACTTTAAACCATGCTCAGTTGGTACTAAGGGGCCCAAAGTGAGCCAAGAAAATATCCCCCACACCATTACACCAGCAGCAGCAGCCTGAACTGTTGATACAAGGCAGGATGGATCCATGCTTTCATGTTGATGAGGCCAAATTCTGGTTTGTGAGAATTAAAGGTCCAACTAAAACTTTTTGACCAATAGTGTCACTAATTTTGTTAATTATTGAGTATTTTAGCCACAGTTGATATCCATGTTCACTGAGCTCTCTGTTTTCCTGCTCCATGAGAGCTTTGATTGTTCTCAGCTGCTTGTTGTATGTCATCATATGGGACATATCTCACATCACAGTTCTGTGATGTTCTCACAGTTTAGTTTTGGTGTTGCTGTGTGAACTGTAGCCTCAGTTAGCTGACAGGAGGGTCACCCGGTGTGGCCATCTGCCTCAAGGTTGGACGTGTTGTGTGTTCAGAGATGCTCTTCTGCAGACCTCGGTTGTAACCAGTGGTTATTTGAGTTACTGTTGCCTTTCTATCAGCTCCAACCAGTCTGTCCATTCTCCTCTGACCTCTGGCATCAACAAGACATTTTGTCCCACAGAACTGCTGCTCACTGGATATTTTCTCTTTTTGGGACCATTCTCTGTAAACCCTAGAGATGGTTGTGGGTTAAAATCCCTTTAGATAAGCAGTTTCTCAAATACTCAGACCAGCCAGTCTGGCACCATGAACCATGCCACGTTCAAAGTCCCTTAAATCACCTTTCTTCTCCATTCTGATGCTCAGTTTGAACTGCAGCAGATCGTCTTGACCATGTCTACATGCCTAAATGCATTGAGTTGCTGCCATGTGATTGGCTGATAAGAAATTTGTATTAACAAGCAGTTGGACAGGTGTTCCCAATAAATTTGCTGGTGAGTGTATTAGTGTGTCATCCACACTAAACTGCAATTTTATGTCACTAAAAATGATGTTTTCTGAAACCCCGGCTTAAGTGAAGAGTTTTGGAAAACTCTGGTTGCGTGTAGATGCTGGATAACTGAGTTTTTGGTTCTCAAAAGTCACAGCTGAACAACAGGGGTTCTTCTTGATTGAATGGAATATGTTTTATGTCAGAAAAATACTTTCCATTATGGGTTTGGCCTGCTTCAAACCGCACTCACCGGCAGACTTGCCCGGTGCACGTGGACAACAGTATTTTTAAAAACGAATAAGGGTGGATTTTCCTCTTGAAAATACCTGGCTATTTAGCCTCCTGCCCTCCACCTCAACCCTGCCATACTGCTTTCTTCATTCTCTGAACACTCATGCTCCCTGGATTCATCCCCCTTCTCTTCAGTTTACAATGAAACTTCAAAAACAGCTTCCCCTGCCTCCGTCTGCTTTTGGGTTCAATCAATCAATCTTTATTTGTATAGCGCCAAATCATAACAAATGTTATTTCAAGACACTTTACAAAAACATTTACAGGTCTTGACCCGTAAATGTTAATAAAATTTTATTAGCAGAAACCCAACATCAAGACAAGATAAGGAGTCTTATCTTATCTTAATCCACCATGAGTACAGGACTTTGCAGCATTTAGCAAGTTACAATGGAGAGGAACAACTTCCCTTTAACAGACAGAAACCTCGGACAGAACCAGACTCATGTTAGACAGACATCTGAGGAGACTGGGATGGGGTTAGAGAGACAGATAGAGGAGAGAGAGTGGGAGAGAGAATAGGGGGGGGGGGGGGGGGGGGGGGATACACACACACACACAGAAAGGGAGAGAGAGACAGACAGACAGACAGAGTCTGAAGTTTGGCGCTGTGGCGACAGTTAAGGTGTAACCAGCAGGCCATTCCCGGCAACAATCCAAAGCCGTAACAGCTGGAGTCTGACAGGAGCACAGCAGCAGACCATCCACTTCACCGATCCCCAGGAACCTACAAGACAAACTCAGATCCTCCCAGAGAGGTGTATGGTCAGTAACTACAACAGGACAGTAAGACTAGAAGTTAGACTGACAGAAAAAGAGAGGGAAACAGGAGCCCTGTGTGTCAGTTCCCCCCAGCAGTCTAAACCTATAGCAGCATGACTAAGAGCTGGTTCAGACCTGATCCAGCTCTAACTGTAAGCTTTATCAAAAAGGAACATTTTAAGTCTATTCTTAAAGGTTGAGACCGTGTCTGCTCCCCGGACCTCAACCGGTAAGTTATTCCAAAGAAGAGGAGCCTGATAACTAAAGGCTCGACCTCCCATACTACTTTTAGAGACCCTAGGTACAACAAGCAGACCTGCATGTTGAGAACTCAAAGACCTAGACGGGTAATATGGAATGATTAAGTCTTTAAGATAGGATGGCCTGATGCCATTTAGCACTTTGTAAGTCAGAAGAAGAATTTTAAACTCTATCCTAGATTTTATAGGTAACCAGTGTAGAGACGCTAACACTTCAGAGATGTGTTCTCTCCTCCCAGTCCAAGTCAGTACCCGAGCGGCAGCATTCTGAACCAGCTGAAGAGTCCTAATAGACTTATTAGGACAGCCGGATAAAAGAGAGTTACAGTAGTCCAGCCTAGAAGAAACGAAAGCATGGACTAGTTTCTCAGCATCGCTCCGAGACAAGATGTGTCTAATTCTCTTGATATTGCGAAGATGAAAAAAAGCCGTCCTTGAGACCTGTTGGATGTGAGAGTTAAAGGACAGGTCCTGATCCAAAAGAACTCCCAGGTTCCTGAAAGTGGTGCTGGAAGCCAAGCTGATGTCGTCCGAGGTGGCGATGTTGTTCAAGAAAGCTTCTCTGAGATGTTTAGGTCCAAGAACAATGACTTCAGTCTTCTCTGAGTTCAGCAGTAAGAAGTTTCTGCTCATCCAGGACCTTACGTCTTTGAGGCATGCTTTAAGTTTAGATAAGCGGTTGGTTTCTTCAGGCTTCATTGACAAGTAAAGCTGAGTATCATCTGCATAGCAGTGAAAGTTTATGGAGTGTTTCCTCAATATAGTGCTGAGAGGAAGCATATACAAGATGAAAAGAATCGGTCCGAGCACTGAACCTTGAGGAACTCTATATTGTTCCCTGGTGTGCTAAGAAGAGACGTTGTTCACATGAACAAACTGATGTCAGTCAGAAAGATACGATCGAAGCCAGGCTAAAGCGGTTCCTGAGATACCAAGAAGACTCTCTAATCTCCGCAGAAGAATGTGATGATCAATAGTGTCGAAAGCGGCACTAAGATCAAGCAAGACAAGCACAGAAAGAAGACCACTGTCCGAAGCCAAAAGTAGATCGTTGGTTACTTTCAGCAGCGCAGTCTCAGTGCTGTGGTGGGCTCTGAACCCAGACTGAAAGACCTCAAAGAGACTGTTGCTATGAAGAAACTCAGAGAGCTGATTCGCAACAACTTTCTCCAAGATCTTAGAAATGAAAGAGAGGTTAGATATCAGTCTGAAGTTGACCAAAGAGCCTGAATCAAGTGTAGGCTTTTTAAGAAGAGGCTTAATAACAGCAACTTAAAAGAGTTGGGTTCTGTTATCACACATCATAACGCTGGGTTACAGTGTAACCTTGGTTCTCTGAGTGAAGAGACTATCTCTCCACAGCTACATATTCCATATGTACGGGGAACTGACCCACTGGGGCAGTCGACATGGATATTTCTTTAAGACACACCACTACGTGGCCCATGCGCAGGTATAAAAGCCCCAGGTGCGCATGATGTCACTGATTTACATTGATTGGAACAGTATCCAAGCGGCCTTGATCTGGAGAGATAGTCTCTTCACTCAGAGAACCAAGGTTACACTGTAACCCAGTGTTCTCTATTGTATCAGGACTATCTCTCCACAGCTACATATTCCATATGTACGGGGACACTGTAAGACACCCCGCGAGGAGACAAGGGAGACGGAGCAGATATCACGCCTCAGAAAGCCTCCCCTAGGGTTTGTCACTCTGGTTATCGAATGAGACGTCCCCGCCACCAGAGTGTAATAAACAGTGTACAATAAAACTGTCATCATGTGAAGTGCTATTTACAAATATACCTATATAAAAGCACACACCCCCACATCAAGTAGCTAGTGACACCGCCAGCCGCTAATGTCACTGCAAAGTACTTTGGAGCCCGATGCAGCCGAAAGCACCATCAACCCCGCAAGACGCTAGAGCTGTGTGTGTGAGGTGATACTGTCACTCAGTAGCCAAAGCTCATTGGCTAACTGACTAGTCATCCTGTCATCCCCTGAGGCTGTGCTAAGGCCAGCATGCTGCCTCAGGGGCAAAAGTTTCTGATCTAATCGGTGGTGGCTCCAAGCACCCGATCCCCAAAGGACAGGCTTGCAGCCACATTCAGGTTGTAAAATCTGGCGAAGGTGGATGAACGTGACCATGTTGCAGCCGCACAAATGTCAGGTAGGCTAGCACCCCGCCATAGGGCCCAGGAGGTTGCCACGCCTCTTGTAGAGTGAGCTCTCACTCCTGCAGGTACTGGAGCACCAGCCTGTCCATAAGCCTGCTGAATTGTTTCCACAATCCAATGAGACAGCCGAGGTCAAGAGACTTGCTGGCCGAAACATTGGGACTTAAAACAGACAAACAATTGGTCTGTTTTCCTAGACCCCTGTGTTCGTCGGATATAGATCCGTAAGGCCCTGTACAGTAGTAGTTCATCAATGTCCATTTCACCCTCTTTTTGTTCCAGGTGGAAAGAGTGCAGTTCCACCTTGTCATTTAGATAAAAATCAGAGAGCACCTTTGGCAGAAATGCAGGGTTTGATCGTAGGATGACCCCTGCATCGTCAGACAAGAACCTACAACACCCTTCGTGCATTGAGAAGGCCTGGAGTTCAGACACCCTCTTAGCTGACGTAACTGCTATGAGGAATGCCACTTTAAACGATCGCCACTTCATCTCAATTTGCTCTAATGGCTCAAAGGGCTCTTGTTATAGAGCGGCCAACACAAGGCCTAAGTCCCATTCAGGAATGGTCAATCTCCTGCGTGGCCTGAGCCTTTGGGCACCTCTCAGGAACTGAGAGATAAGGCTGCACTCCTCTTCTGGTGGCCTATATCTGCCTGCACGAGCAGCTTTGACTGCTGCAACCATGTCTCTCAGGGTTGCTGGTGACTTATTGGCATCAAGGAGCTCTTGAAGATACCTGAGGATATCCGGAGCTGAACATGACAGTGGGTCGACCTGGTTCGCCTCACACCATTACCTGAAGAGCCCCCAACGGTAGGAATAAACTTCCCTTGTAGATGGTGCTCGAGCACTCTGGATGGTTTGCACCACCGGGTCCGAAAGCCCCAGGTTTAGTAAGCTAGCCCTCTCAGGGACCAGGCCTAGACCTTCAGGCCTTGTGGCAAGGGATGGAGCAGAGCTCCCTCCCCCTGGCTCAGGAGATCCCTGCGAGCTGGAAGTTCAGGGAGAAGAACAGCGGGCATTGTGTGTTGTTCCTGGACGCAAAAAGGTCCACCTGTGCCTCGCCGAAGTGATCCCAGATGTCTCTGATCACTTCTGGGTGAAGACTCCATTCCCCTGGGCTCGGGCCCCCTCTGGAGAGCAGATCTGCTCCCTGATTCATCTGTCCAGGCACATGTCTGGCTCTCAGGGACAGAAATTTTGTTACTGCCCATTCCCACAGCCGGAGTGCTATTTTGCAGAGGCGTGGTGAGCTCAGGGCCCCCCTGCCTGTTGATATACGCTGCAGCCGTAATGCTGTCTGTTCTCACCTGCACATGACAGTCCTGCAGCTTCTGTGCGAAGTGCTGAAGCGCCAGAAAAACTGCCTACATTTCCAGGATGTTGAAGTGCTGACCAACCCATGGGGTGCACCATTCTCCTCCTGTGCCCTCCCCATTGTGGACTGCTCCCCATCCTGTCAAGGATGCATCTGCAGAGACCACTTCACAGCGAAGAACTGGCCCGAGTATGCTGCCCTTTGCAATATTGGTCGGTTTTTCCACCATCTGAGTGCCACACACAGCCTTTTGGTGACCTTTACCCTGGCTTGTAGGTGTTTTTGCGGGCATAGCCCCAAGCACCAAAGACACCTCTGAACTGGGCGCATGTGCAGAAGTGCTAGCGGGACCACTTGTACTGACGCTGCCATCAGACCTAGGAGGCGGAGACAAAGCCGCCAGGTCACACTGGCTCCCAACTGAAACTGTGAAAGGCACTGGAGTAGAGCATCTTGTCTCTCCTGCATCAGTGTCACAGTCCCAGCTCTGGTGTCCAGCTGCATTCCCAGAAACTGTGTCATCTATGAGGGTCGCAGCCTTTACCTCTTTTTTGATTCGTAGCCCCAAGCTCTGTATGTGTGACAACAAATTTGCCATATGGCTGTTGCACACTGCCTCTTTTTGTGCACATAGCAACCAGTCGTCGAGGTAATTCAGAATTCTGAGACCCCTGCAAGGTAGAGGCCCCAGGATTGCATCCATGCATCTGGTGAAAGTTCATGGGGCAAGAGGGATGCCAAAGGGTAGAACGCGGAACTCGAATGTTCTGCCTTCGAAGGCAAACCGGAGAAATCTCATGTGGCCTTCCCATATTGGTATTTGGAAGTAGGCATCTTGAAGGTTGATGGTTGCGAACCAATCCCCAACAAGGACTGCCCGTTTTACTCTCAGCACTGTCAGCATTTTGCATTTCAGTGGCCTGAGAAATTTGTTCAACCCCCTGATGTCTAGAACCGGTCTGAGAGTCTTGTCCTTTTTCGGTACAAGAAAATAGCGGGAGTAAAATCCCGCCTGTCGAATTGGTGGGTGCACCTCCCTGATGGCTGATTTTGCAAGGAGGGCTACAACCTCTGAGCGCAGGGCCTCTCTGTGCTGCTGATTTGCCATGGTTGTTAAAACGGGCACCTTTGTTACTGGAGGGGTGCTCATGAACTGTAGCCAATACCCCTTGGTCATCGTTGAAAGTACCCAGGGACCTGCCCCCAAAGCCTGCCATGATGCACAAGGGTCTCTCGGGCAGCAGCAGGCCTGGTGTGACATACTGTCAGGATCGGTGCGGGGGCTGGCGTGGCGCCTGGCCACTTCTACTCCTTCCACCCCGACTAGCCCGACTTCTTCGGGATGACTCGAGGTAAGCCCTAAGGTCTTCATGGCTTCTGGCAGGCTGAGGATGGCTGGGCTGAGGAGGTTGTTTTCCTCCTGGCTTACGCCAGTCCCTGTTTCGCCTCAAGGTGCTTGATACTTCATGGGCACAGGCTTCCTGTGCCTGCTGCAACATTTTGGAGGCATCTGGTCCAAACATAGCAGACGGCTCTACCAGCAATTTAAGCAGACAGGCCCTGTCTTCCTGCTGCAGCATTGACTGTGACAGCCAAAGGTAGCGCCTAACTGCCCATAAGCCTGTCATTGCCTTACCTGCTGCTACTGCTTGTTCTTTTGACAGCTTGGGGAGGAGTGAGGAGACCTGTTGTATCTCTGACAGCAGCTCAGTATCCCACTCACCCTTTAACTGTTGAATCAGCTGGCATTGGTACAAGGCTAGTATGGCTCCTGTATTAGAGCGTGGTCACACTGGCCATCCAAACCGTACCGTGCCTAAGCACAATTGCCCCCCTGCAGTGCTGTTCCCCAGCTGCAGAGTACGGCCAGCGGTCACACTACCCCAATATGAACCAGACTTTAGTGGGTATCAGACACGCGCACAGCCCGCCTACGTCATCGTGAAGCGTCTGTTTACATGAAGCACGATCTCATCAGATTCAGCACAATGAGACACAGAGAGCACTGCAACAACGGTTGGTCCAGACCAAACAAGTGGACCAAAGGACTTTTCTGGTCTGAATACAGCCTTAGATAAAGCATGCATAAACCATCTGCTCTTTAAAAAGTTAGCTCGTAACAGTTGGAGATTGTTATGCCTTTCAACATGTATGAATGTCATTAAATTTGGAAAAAATCATTGAAAACTTGGCTCTGAATTGATTGAGCTGTGTGTGTATGTATGTATGATTTTGTTTGTTTGTATTCGTCGGTGTGTGGGGATGGGTATCTTTCACTTTTGTGTCATAAATTTAAGCACAGAAATGGTGGACACAAATGCAGGACACCAAAACTAGAATTCAACAGACAAAGAAAGATTGTATAATTAGCGGCTTAGACAGGAGACGTTTTTTGAACCAGGCTGTAAATCGATTAATTTCTGCTTTGAAAACAGCTTTTTTCGGCTTGGTGTGTATGTGACTTCCAGTACCTCCGGAGCCAGCTTCAAGCGGACACTCAAGACACAGATTTTAGCACTTCAGCATTGTCTCATATTCTTAGACTGGAAGTTACCGCTTGGTCTTTAGGTGTTAATTTCATGCCTCCTCTGTCCTATCTCTTCCACGGCACCAGAAGTACTTTCTTCGTCGCTATTTTGAAGACTGTCCCAAAGCAATAATTGTGCTTGGAGGAGAGAGGAGAGAGGATTGAGGAGACTGATCGTAGGAGCTATGATCAAGGAAACATGAGAGCCGGCTTTGCGAAAGTCTTTTCACTGACAGACACACCCCCATATGGAATATCACTCTCTGATTGGATGCTGCAGTGGCTCAGACTTCTCTCCATGAAACTTCACGAACACAACAGAGTTTAATGAGAGAGAAAAGTCGAGCTGAGGACAGGCACTAGGATCATTCAGCAGCTGGTCATAAATCAGGTAATAAAGTGTTTGATGTGAGTTTAAAGCACAAAACACTGAACACAACCATCACTGACCCAAATCACCTGTGTGTTCCTGGTATGGCATTTTTACTGGCACATTTATTTACTTTTTATATTTAAAATAATGATGCCCCTGTAACCATAATGGTACGGCCCTCATCGCCGTATTTATGGATTGAATGTGATTTGGCCCAGATCCGACCAGCGCAGTACACGCTGATTTGATCTCTGTATTTGTCGCCTTCGGCTCAAGATCTGTTTAACATATTCAGGCCAAAGCTGGTTTGCCACACATATTCTCATTTAACCTCAGCTTTTGGCGCTTTTGGTTGAGGTCTGTATTACAAGTGCGGGCCACAACCGTTTTGCACTCACAAACTGAAAGGCTGTTTTACATGTTTCATCTTCTTTCGGACCAGATCTCGCAAGTCAGTTTAGCCCGTATGTGCATTACAGCCTGATCAGGAAGCTTTAAAACTGATCCGGCCCAAAGTCTCATGCTATCTGGGTACTGACCACGAGTTTGTCCAGCCAGAGACACACATCAGCCCACATGACTGATGGGTGCCCTGTATCCTGTAGAAAGGAAGCTTAAAGACCATGTCATATCCAGTATCCCTATCCATTACTCTGCACCAGATACAGACAGGCGACGTCACAGACACTATGTCCATATTACAGTCTCTGTGGTTTAGGAAGATGTATAGAGATAGCCCAATCAGATGCACAGTTCAGCTGACTGACTGACAGGCCCCCCTTAGCTGTTAGTGTGGATGCTCAAAGCCCGCCTCATTTCCAATATGGCCTCTGTGAATGATTTGCTTCAAAACTCTGTTTCAGAAACAGATGGGTGACATCATGGAGACTCAGTCCATTCATTATATGGTCTATGAGTTTGACAAACAATCTTACAAATTGTGTTTAAACACATCACCAAATGCCTGTTACAGGAATGCATTGCTGGTATTTTGATAGAGTAGACACATCAGGAAAAAAAAAAGAATTTTGGATGTCCTACAGTGCACAGGAAATATTCTTGTTATTGTCTGTATGACAAAAACAAAATTTGATTGTCACAGTTTTTGCAATCTATGAATTATTTTTGCTCATCATCTTGTGTCTTACTTGGAGAGAAAAACGAGTCATTGGTTTATAGTCATAATGTGACTGAATCAAATGAACTCAAGGTTATTGGAGGTTGAAATCCCCTCTTCAAACGTTTCCTTGTGCGGTTTTTTTTTTAACCCTCTTTTATGAAGGTAAATTTGGTGCAAAACTAATTCAAAGTCACAGAGAAAGATGACCATAAATTTGAGTATGTGTATCAGAAAAAAATGCATTCACAAATAAAAGTGCTTTAGGAGTTGTGCAGTCTCCTCTTCGTCCTGGCAGACTACCTGCGTTTGTTTATATCTGGCACGCCATGTGCGTGGACTGATACACTAAGCGGCGAGTGCCTCGTAGCCAGCTGTGGCTCTGCAGCGGAGGTAGCGCTGTATTACGACATGGCAACTGTTGAATTGTATTTGCAGAAAAAAAAAATATCTTCAGGTTTGCAAAAAAAAATTCTTCAACTACACAACTCCAAAAGCACTTTTATTTGTGAATGCAATTTTTTTTTTTGTTACACCTACGCAAATTTCTGGGTATCTTTTACTGAGACTTCAGATTTGTTTTGCACCAAAGATCTCAGACAAAGGGGAGCAAAAGTGAATGTGTGCAGGAAATGCAATTTGAGCACTCGCAGCAGTGGATTTGTGCACTTGCAAAAAAAAAAATCTGAAGACCTGTAACTGTTGAAATGTTTTTGCAGAAAACAAATATCTTCAGGTATGCAAAAAAAAAAATTCAACTACACAACTCCCAAAGCACTTTTATTTGTGAATGCAAATTTGTAGTTACACATACTAAAATTTATGGTCATCTTTCTCTGTGACTTTGAATTCGTTTTGCACCAAATTTACCTTCACATTCTTTTCCAGGGGCATGAACTTCCTGGCATTAACCACGCCCCACACAACGTCACCGCGTTATATATATTGCGCAATAGAGGGCGTGTCTGTGTTCCGCCTCCCTGCACGTTCAGGGAGAAGAGCATTCATCCAGCGTTCGCTCAGAGTGCGGTCATCCCGTCGTATACCTCGGAGAGCAGCGATGTTTTCCTGCAGAGCGGCCTGGCAGAGGTGTGGGCCTTTGGCACGGAGAGCAGCCTACAAGTTGCCCCGGGATGGTGAGTTTCCTCAGCCAGCAATAAAGAAGAAAAGAAAATGATTTCCCTCCTGTCCTCACGCTCTCTCAGCTTGTATGAGTGGTGTTCTGCGTTCCCTTCGCCGCGCTGGCTGCATGGTGTGTGTGTGTGGTAATAGTACACTCTGTCCTCGTGTGAGTGTCTGATGCATCCACGAACCGGAGGCTGGATATGGCTGCCCCGGGATGTGAAGGTCAACTTGGGTTTTAGAAGACAGTGTGATGGAGTTTGTTATTTGTTTTCAAACCATTGCGTACAAGAAAGGAAAGAAAGGTCATTGGGGTTAAACCTCGTGGGGATAAGTGCGTCCTGGATCTTTCGTAAGGGTGGTTATCGCACACTTCCCTGTCTTTCTGTCTGTCTGTCTTGGTATTCAGCGGTTTGAGGCAGCACCACGCTATTTGCAGGCTTCTTACCCGTCTTTATTTGTGACACTCATCCCTGTTTAACCGGTACAACATGAGCCAGTCATCACATAATGAAACCACGGATGAGGAGGTGAGGTGCTCGTTTTTCTAGAGTTCAGCCATTTAAAGCAGATGGCCCAAAACAAAGCATATATAGTCTTTATGACCTTCAGCACTCTGGAGATAGTATGGAAACATGGTTGCCGCTGTCAGTCACGTGGTGTGTACATACGTGTGACGATGTATAGAGTGCACACCAGAGACACGAGCCGTGTCACCTCCACAGCTGCTGAAGGCCTGCTCCACGAGCCGTCGGGTGAACAGGGCTGATCTGTGTTTTCATTCAGACCTCAGTGTAGAAACTTTAAATGGTTCGTAGAAAGCTTTTAAACTGCCGGTCGAAGGAAAGACGTTACTTAGCCTAAAGACTGCTAAAGAGCATACTCAATTTACCTTAATGCCATGTAAGGTCAGTGTGTTCAGTGTTAACTCTGTTTCTTAAGAAATCAACAGACGTTATCAACGTAGTTTGGGGGAAAACAGCAGTTGGCTACATGGGGCAGTCATTTAGCTGTCTAACTAAAAAAGTGGTACAAATGAATGATAGAAGAAACATAGATATGTGGTTTAAAAAGAAATGTTAATATTATCTTATGTTCTAAATTGTTTACTTGGCACTTTGTGTCTCTGATGAAGAGTTTTCAGCTGAATGAAGATCAGAGTGAGCAGCCTGGATAACTTTTCATCACTTGAAAATGCTGCTATCCCGTCAGGATGAACATCCGTCTGCGGTTCTGTTACTTGCCAGGTTATCAACACAGGGTCCTGTCAGCTTTGCCCCTCGGACAAGAAATTGACTAGAGAACCAGAACATAAGCTAGACTGCCAAATGCCGCGGTCAGTATCAGCACTGCCACATGAATGAGCTCATTTTTAGAAAGTCCAATCCAGACTCTAAAGTCAGCCAAATTTTTCACTCACTTGTTTAAAGAGTGCAACTGGTATGAGTTCTTTATTGTACTGATTGGCTGTTATGATGACTTACGGGTCCTATTGACTTTTTCCTCAGTGCTCTGATAAATTGTTAATTTTGATATCTGTGATTGTGTGTGATTCAGTTTGAGACATTTTAAAACACCAAGTCTGAGCATTATGGTGCTTTAGCCCCAATCTTTAGCTAATGGACCTAGCTGAGGACATGTGCCCATTCAGGTTTCCAGTCGTCTCATTGAACCTGTGAAAACTGGGGAAAGTGGTTAAACCCACAGCCTTTAGTGAGGCAGGGACTCTGGATGGTGAGCTATGCAGACTGCTGCTGTATGTGAGCCGCTGGTATCCTCTGATTCAGAAAGCCTCTGTTTCAAAAAGCCTCCGAAGAGTTAACACCAGAGAGGTGTCCACTCTTCGTCCAAATCTTGTTTATGATAAAATATTACAAGACTATGGCATCACAACCGCCTTCCTCTGCTGTTGTCCAGTCTAACAAGAGAAGGGTATCATACTCTAATCCTGCTACTTCCCGACTTCTGCTCTGTCCACTGGTCATGAAATGTCCCCTCCTCATCTCCCCAACTCAATAAGACTTGAGCCGATTAGCCAGTATAAATAACAAGGCTCCAGGGAGTCCTGTGTAAGCCCTGGACTCTAGATTTGTTCCTAAGAAAATGAGTGTAATACCCCCTGCACTGGACGTGACCTCAAAGGGAAATCCTAATTTTACTGAGCCATAGCCATGTTTCAGCAGTCTTTTTTTATTGAAATCTACATTTTTTTTAATTATATAGGTGTTTTTGAACTAGCTTCTAAATATAGTCCTGGACAGTAAATTTACCACTGAAAACAGCCCTTCCTGGGGGACTTTGGGGGGCGGGGCCTGCAGGTGAGGGTTTTCTGATTGGTGGAGCTTCCACTGTGTTTTTATTTCCCCCTCCCTGCCCCAGCTGTGATGGTCTTGGTTTATGTTGCATTCCATTTGTACCCGGAAGTCGGAATTTCTGATTTCCGAGTGGGAATGACCAGCTGGAACCCTCGCCGCCGAGGCCAGAATTTTCGACATGTAAATTTGGCACCCATACCATCCCTGAGTTCCCAGTAGGAAATTCTGAGTTTGGGGGTAAACCGTAATTAAGCTCCTATTAGAATCTTTTTATTTTAGAATTTCTGACTAGTGTTTGTTGCAATAAATCAGCCGGATACAGGAAATAGGATTATTGGATGTTTATGTACAGAAATACTGCTGTTATGGCAAGTTTTTCCGACTTTGCAAGTGGACTGCTAAACTCAGAGATGACGTCACTCCCACTTCCGACTTCCCAGTTCCGAGTACAAATGGAATGCAGCATTAGTACTTCCTAAACAATGGTCTTCTTTGAGCCTGTGAATGTGTCCCTGTCCCTGTCAGCTCCCAGTGTTCCAGTTTAAAGAGTGACCCTGTAAACTGGAGACCTTCAGCTGAACGTGTCGGTGGATATCCAGTTTACAGCAGCTGTTCAAACACAGAAGAAGTCCTGGGAAAGTCATCCTAGTTTAATTTTTATATAGATATGTATGTGTTATTAGTTGAAACACCTGTTGATCTCTGCTGTCTCCATGCTGACTGACTGGTCTTGTGTTTTGCCAGTTGAAGCTTTTTTTAGGCTTTTTTTTTTTTGAATGGTGATGTTCTACACTGCCCTCTACTGGTGTAGTGGTGTGTCGCATTGCCTTTGTTTTTCTTCAGTCATCATTGGCCTGATTTGTAAAATCTGCCCAGCTCTTCAGCACTTGGAGGGAACAGACAAACAGGGGACCAGAGGTACCACATTGCTTCTAGGAATGTTTTACCAGGAACTGCAATTAAAAAAAAAGCCTTTAGTGAATAGCTGGTTCCAACAAGTTTTGAGCTGCTCCTGTGAACTGAGACTGGTCAAGAGATGTGAGAATTGCTGCTGCTTTTGCATTTAACAAGCTACAAAAAGAGTAGAGGCTAAATGAAAATGGTGATAAGGTGATGCTGAACTGTTTGGAGGCAGACAGGTGGGGCTGCCTGATGTACTTTGATTTTGACATGTATGTAGATAAATGTTAAAATTAATAAAATGACGATTTATATCAATATTAATCTCAGTTGTTTATTTCCCAGTTAAGTAATGATAAAAAAGGATCTCACCCTTCTTATGGAAATGCTGTCAGACATTTAAATGACCTGCAAGTATTTTACAAACTTTTTTCCACAATGTTCACACTGTTGTGTTTAAGTGATGCTGTTTGAGGCAGCCAGTAAAACTACTAAGATCCCTAAATTGCATTGAAGAGCAAAGGGTCAAAGATAGCAGAGTTAACATTTAACTTGGTATCTTCTTTAGGACAGCAAAGCATAATGCACATTATTGTGATGTAAACAATGACCAAAATAACTAATCTGACTGTCAAATGATGTGTAATGATGTACAGTAAATGTATATCAATATGACAAATTGAAAGTACACTAAAGTAAACATGCAGATCAAAACTAGATAATAATAAACCAAAATAAGAGAAGAATAGCATCCCTCAACTACAAGCTGAGTATTAATCATGTTATGAAACAGGCCGACATGAAAAGATGGATTATTTCTATGCAGTTATTACGACCCATAAATTCTGCTCCAGAGTTGTCAGACGAAGAGAGAAACGACATGCTACTGAAACATAATTTTTCACAAATATTTTTGATCAGAGATACAGTTGAAATAAAAAATAATCAAAGAAACACTTGGGGGACATATTAGCAGTGAAAGGGAAGTACTGCTTTTTGATGAAGGGATGCTAAAATCAACAAAACCTGTTCAGGATAGGAGCTTTGAGGAAGTTGATGATGAGTGAATGATCAGCGTTTTTTTGTAGACAGTGGTGAGATCAGAACCTTTCACAGCCTGATAATGTGGTGTGATTTTTTTTCTGGGGCTTGTTTTGTGTAAAAAGGATCTGCTGTGCCAAACGAAGGATTCATGTAGCTAATATCTGCTCCAAGATGTCTAATGCTTGTGTTTAATTAATCCTTACTGCAGTACATGGCTCCTGACGTTTTCAAACTGTTGGCAAACCTCAATTAAAAAGTGTCTGTCTCTAATCTAAAGGGTGTGGAGTGCATCATCCTGCAGGCTCTTTAAATATTGAAATCTTCCTGTCTCTTTCTCTCTATCCATCTCCCTAACCCCAACATGACTTCAGCAGATGTTTGTCTAATGTGTGTCTGGTCTGATGAGATCAGCTATATTATAAAGATATAATAATGAATTGATGGTTTATGTGAATGCACAGTTCAGTTTTTTTTGTACTTGTCACTTTATGTAAAGATGTTAATTTTAAAAGCAAACTTGCACTAAAACTCTTGTCTTAGGCCTTAAGAGGATCTTTGACTGAAAAAAAATGATACTTTGTTTCACTCTGTGTGTATATGGTTGAGGAGCTCTTAATGGATGCAGAGCTGACTGTATGAACACCTGATAAAAGGTATGAGAAAGCTCTAACATGGGACTTTTGTACCTCTTCCAGCTGTGCAGAGGAGGCAGATGTCTTCAGTCCCTGGTGGCAGTGGGGAAAACATAGTGTACGCCATTTTGTGTGGAGGAGCCTTTGTTGGTGCAGTATCGTATGTAAGTTGTGCTTTTAGTTCCTGGTACACACTAAAGTGCTCTGTTAACCCTTTTGGACCAAGCTGGTGCTAGTGCCAGTTCCAGGCCATTCCTACCTAAATCGAAATTAGGATGACATTTCCTCAGTTACCTGGTCTTCATACCATCAGTGGTCATAGTCTGTTAGAAAGGACATTCACATTTCCCTCTCCCACAGGCTTACAGCACCGTGACCTCAGATAATGACAGATACAACCAACGTGTTGCAGAAATCAACGCTAGACCTAAGACGCCTTGGGTCCCAAAGCCATGGCCACCTAAGAGTGAGTATTCGCCACTGTCCTCCAAGAAATTCCAGAACCCCTCTGGGATGCTTGTTGAATGCTTTATTTTGTGATTGTCTTTATGTCCCTATGTTCATTCACTGTTGGTTGTACCCAAAGAGATGATATCGTAACACATTTTTTTCCCCGGAAATCAAAGGTCAAACACACTGTGTACCAGATGTTCAAGAAAACTCTTTGCAGGCTTCTTTTCCTCTGTTTTAAAGGCGACATCTCAGGGACACAAGAGGCCTGTGCTACAATTAAGGGTTTCCAAGTTACTTGTGATTGGGCTGATTGAAAACGATCCACATAATATCTCAAATAAAGGGTTCATGCATATCACAAGGTGGATATCTAAGTACTAGAGGGAAGATCGGGCCTTAAAAATCCACCCCGACCCAGGCCCGTGGTATTAAAGCCCGACCCGGCCCGAGCCCGATCAATTAACCTGATTTGCTGGCCCGAGCCCAAAACAAACCTGAAATTTTATATCGCAAGTTTTCTTAATGTTAAAATAATCAACACATTTTTATGCTCATTATAAATGCATTTACACTGTGAAATAACGCTGGAAAAGTTTAAGATATTTCTGTGTGTGATATTGTGCTCACATGGACACGCCTCTCTGACAAGGAGAGGAACAGCAGCAGGAGCAGGTCTCTGGGCCTCATTAGATCACAAGGAAAGGCATCTGAGATACACGTGGTAAAGCCTCCAGAGCGCAGCAGGTTCACTATAGTATTGGTTACGAAAAGGGGAAACAAACAGACTTAAAAAATACTCCACTGGAGACTGCGCGCACGGATGAATCCATTCATACATGTTTCTGGACCAGCTGCTGTTTGCAGAAGTCAGACCTGCTGATGTAGGTGGTCCAGGGTGGTCATCTCGGTGTAAAGTGCGTATTGTGCGGGTTTTCAGTCTCGGGTCTCTTCCTCTTGAACATCTGGTATTGAGCGCTGCGTAAAGCGCGCGCGTGTCCCGACTCAATACATTAAATATATATATATATATATATATATATATATATATATATATATATATATGAATACAACTAATATTTTCGCATCACTACAACATATGGATGAGAGAAACATTTCTACCAGGTTTTTATTTTTTGAAGTTTGAGCACAGCTCATTTGGAATAACTAGGGAGACAAGCGTTTTTGACCTGCCAGCCACCAGGGGAAACATTTTTTATTTTTTTATTTAAACAGTCTATGATTGATCACAGTCCTTGGCTTGTACTGTGTCCATAGCTCTTTAAAGCTACAGATCAACAGTAGAGCCATGGAAAAGGTTTCTTTGGAGTCACTTGTAGTAAGGCTCATTTTTCTATTACATCACGTTATCTGCATGTGACTTTTCCTTACTCTACAGATCAGCAGGGACAGCACAGCTACTTTACACTGAGGAGAGTCCAGGATCAGTTTTTACTTGATGGTCCATAGGGAGCATGAAAATTAGAACAATTATAGGCACAGTTGCCTTGTGTGTGAAGTAGATAATCAGTAAAGGTGAAGTAAGATGATTCCATGTTGATTAAGCTGGACAGTAAGCGAGCATTATTTGCTTTGACTGGTTGTACTGAAAGCTGACTATGGAGCGTGCTGCTGCTGTTTTGTGTGTGGAGTGACATTGACTCTTTGTTTGTTTTGGTTTGTTTTCAGGTCAGGATGAAGAAGAAGAAGAAGAAGGAGGTGAGTCCTTGACATCTGATTATCACACTGATTTATCATCGCTGCTTGACTTCTCTGGATGCTCACTGAAATGATGATTTGGGTTCATAGAGATGCTAACTTGACTTTGCTTGTGCTGCTATAACTTCACTGTCATGAATCAGGCTCTGTTTGTAATCAAAGAGAGAGAAAGTTCTTATCACTGTTTTTACCACCGACGGATCAAAAAGGAACAGCCAAATCTTTTTTTCCTGTTTTAGGGAGATAAATAGGAGGTTAGGGTACCTGGGGGTTACTGTAACAAAGTAGTGAGACACACAGGTTACATTTAGACCTGGTATTAACACACCCTGTGGGTGATCTGATCATTAGCTATCTGAGCATGAACATTCAAACTATCCTGCATCTCATCTGACCACTATGATCAGATCTTACCTTCCCGCTTTCTGCAAAATGAATCAGGGAGCTGATTTTATTTCAGTAGACCTCTAAAAAACATCACATAGACCTGTTTGTTTGTAAACCGTTACAGCTGCACGCTCAGACAGAAGTGCTGTGGAGTACAATTGTTTGTTAAGTGATGTGAGGGTGTTAACCACCTTGACACTTTTTTTTTACCTAAAAATAAAATTGACAACTTGACTGATGGTAAACAACTCAGGTTCCTGAGAGATCATTGATGGATGAAAAACGTTCAGGGGACAGACAGTCAGTGAACAGATGGTCGGGGGACAGACATTAGAGCTGCACGATTTGGGGAAAAGGTGCGATTTGCGATAAGGTGGACAATATTGCGATTGCGATTGTGCTTGCGATTTAATAAAAAAAGTTGTGTCATGATGAGTCTACACACTTGCTTGGTTATCATGGAGAAAAATCTGAATTGCATGTGCTGACATTGCGATTGCGATTGCGATATCCTCTTTTGCGATTACATAATTGCGTGTGCTGACATTGCGATTGCGATTGCGATTGCGATAATCGTGCAGCCCTAACAGACATTCAGTTGGTAGACGTTCAGTGGACAGACATTTAGAGGACAAATGTTCAGTAGACAGATGTTAGGGGGACAGACATTCAGTGGACAGACACTTGGACATTTTAGAGAAGAGTTTAGACACACATGTTACTCGATGCTTATGAGGAGATTATCAGTGGACACTTACCAGATTGAATATAAAGACATGAACTGGTGTCAATAAACCAGAAACCCTCCCAAACCAAAAAGAGGACACAGACTGTTGAGTCTGAGACCTGGGTCAAAATAAAGGATCCAGTAAACTACGTCCAGACAAAGAACTGCTCCAAATGGATCAGAACATTAATGATTTGTATTTTAGGATTACTAATAGGACTGGTTGACAGTTTGATAATATACTGTGGTTTCACTCTGAAGATTAACAGAAACAGATTTGAAGTTCACTTATACTGTGTATGTTCACTTACTATGTACGCTCCATATTAGATCCATGTTTGGTCATAACCCGAGACCCAAACCAACTTTTTTAATTAAATACACAAAGTAAAAACTGGATTTAGAATATCAGCAGATAATGATATTTATTTGTGGTCAAACCTGGTTAACTGAGGTTGGATAACGTTGCTGTTTCAGTGATAAGTGTGATTCTGTCAACAGGTGACTGTCAGGGACAGTCACTGACAAGTTTGATGACAAGAGTCATCAGCCAGTACTGTCGCTCTTTGCTCCAAAACACCTGTAGCTCTGTAGCTATCAGAACTGGATAGAAGTTGACTCCATGGTGTATTATCATTTCTGAAAGCTGACCACAGAACAACCAGACATTTTGATGCTGCTCACAGCTTGAATTTAGTGTTTATAGAACAATGACATGTCTGAACGAATGGAGCTGAAGATTTCTTCTGTTGCCAAAACACACACCATCTTGATGACATGGACTGTAAATTGGTCCATTAAGCCCCGATTCCATGAAGCAGTGTGGTTTAGACCAGTGCGGTTTGGTACAGGTTGGCTCGGTTTAGCTTGGTCCTGTTTGTGTTCCGCCAACCCTGCCCCATCGTGGTAGGTAGGGATGGGTACAGAATTAGGTACTTTTACAGGTACTTTTACAGGTACCGACAGAATTCTGTCAAAAGTACCAGGTACCAATTCACGTAAATTCATCCTTGTCACTGTGAGGGAGTGGAAGAGTAGGGGATTTTCCATGCTGGACATGAACACAGCTTTACAAGGTTATATAATGAAGAATAAATATGTTTAATTGAAAAAACATTAGTGGTGGGACTTGATTAAAAAATTAAGCTAATTAATTATGCCATTTGTAATTAATCATAATTAATCACATTTTAATCACATCAATATTTAACATCAGAAGCAACACTTTTCAAGCTAAACAGATTTTTGGTAGAAGACTAAATCATTGAATATTATCATACACAAGTTTAAACCACAAAATCCTGTTTATTTTGGTTAGAAGATGTTTTTTTGTGGACACTACTTTCAAGTGCATTCATCAGCCATAATGTGGTACATAGTGCTGTCAGGAGATTAAAAAATAATCAAAGTATTTACAGGGTTTGTTATTAATTGATCTAATTAATCACATTTTAATCTTATATCTGCTTAAGGTCCCCACATAAAGAATTTGAACTGTAGGGCATTACAAAATTATAGTGCATGGCTAATCAAATGAATTCACAAAAAAAAAATTTGTAAATCCTTTTTTTTTTTTTCAACTGGTCAATGTTAATTGTCTGTGTTCCCTGCCATTGACATTGGATTACTGTTTACTGCGTCTATAGAAATAAATTATATTTTACAGCGGAGAGAGGCGGGGTCTGGTGGAGCTTGTCAATCAAAATCCTGCTCGTAAACTACTGTGGGTGGTGCGCTCTTTGGACGAGAGCTCAGCATGGATATGAGGAGAAATGTGAGATGACAGAGACACAGAGAGACGCTGCGAGTCAGAAAAGTTCAGGCAGCTCATGCTCCAACTAAGGATTTGTCGCTGTAGCTCAGAAAGAGCGGCGCCATCGTGAGAAAAGACGACGGAGATCATGGAGAGGATCAAAGGATGGAGCGCCTGAGATGAACATGATAAAAAAAAAAAAAGATATTTCTATTTTTTGGACCAAAAACAGGAAGAAAGACATAAAAGAAGACAGTCCACTCTTCTTTAGTAACTTTGGTGTTTACATGGTCAGAGTATTTGGGTCTTAAAAGATCATTCAAGATGCGCTGAAAATGTCTGGCAGCCAATGAGTTAATCTTGCGTTGATTTTCATAACGCGTTAATGTGTGGTGAAATCAATTAATGTAATTAACATGTTAAAGTCCCAGCCCTAAAGAATATATAATTTATTACAAAATAAATTATTTTTTACCACATAAATACAAAAAAGGAACAGAAATTGGTACCGTTGAGTACCTATACCGATTGCCTATACCGTACATCAGTACAGTATCGTTTCAAATGTGAAAGGTACCCATCCCTAGGGGTAGGTGCCATGTAAGCTGGATGCAGTTACATAATACTGTGATGCCGTAGCAGCACGACACAGTGTACCCCGCTAATAAATACAACGAAGAAGAAAAATGCGACACAGTAAACAAAGAGCATAGATGGAAGACATGCAGCATTTCGTCCTCTCTGTGATTGGCATGTAGCTGTTTGATACAAAGAACAACCAAACTTTGTTTCAGAGAAGACTGTGTGCTGCCAGGAGAAATACAGCTGCTGTCACATTGTGAGTGACCATTCTTTAGACCAATCAACAGTCTGCAGTGTTGTAGCTCCACCTTCTGAGATTGGATCGGTTTAGTTTGGCACCCATACAGAAGGGTGCCAAAGAGTGGGATGGCTGGTCTCGGTCATTTGGGAGTCTGTCCTGGGATTAGTCAGTGGAAACGCTGTCAAATACGTGCCGTGCCAAGACAAACCAAACTGAACAGGTGGGTGGAAAGGGGGCTTTAGATTAAGAGCTTTCCAGAACCGAGGGAGATGGCTCCTCTCATTGAAGACTGTATAAAGGCGGCGATGGGTGAACCTTAATGTGGCCCAGAACACATGAACCTACACACTGCTGGACCTATATGGACAAAAGTAGGGCGTCCGATCAGTCTCAAATGCACAACAAAATTATTTTTGAACTGATCCGTAAATGTGAGTCAAACCAAAAATGTGTAAACTGATTTGCAAACATTTAAAACATTTACAAATGTGTGCATAAATCCACAAATAAATAGAATGATTTGCCAATAAATATATAGTCTTAAATGATCCAAAAGAGCCAAAGAGGATGTGGAATGCATAGTGACTTAGGCATGGTGCTAGAATAATAGCTTCATACCTGGCAGCCTGCGCCTGGGAGCCTGAGCTCAAGTCATACTAACCCTCTCTTTTGTACACATTTGCAGATCACGCAGGACAATCTCTAAAGTCACTTCTACACAGACAGCCAATTGGGAGGCCTGCCTCAGCTGTAAATGATGATTTGTGTGTAGGTCTTGTAGAAAAAAAAACCTTAGTAGTTTCCAGCCATGACAGACCAGATATTTATTTGCAAATCAGTCTACAATTCAGTATCATTTAGCAGATGCTTTTGTCCAAAGCTGCGTAGAACACAAGCAAGAATTTTGAAAGAAGGGAAAACCTAGATAGTGAAACAAAGAGCTACAGGTTATTTGGCTGCAGGTGCTGCCATTTAGTGCAAAAAGAATTGTTTTTCTCTCGTTCTTTTCTTCCTTTCTTTCTTTTCTTTAAAATTAATCACTGCAACAATATAGTTCAACCTTTAAAGGGGACATATCATGCTGATCCTCTGTTTAATACTTACATATATAATAATAAAGTTGAAAACAAGACCTTACACCCCCTGAATTTTCAAAAAATGAGATGTTGTATTTTTTCTATCCTAGAACGAGATTTGATGCCTCTGAAAATAGGTCATTGACATTTGGCTTCGAGATTTTGACCTTGACATTTGACCTTTGACCTTGAGATTTTGATCATGACGACACGAGGATCCTTTCTTCTTATTGGAGTAATCTGATAAAGCAGCTCCTCCTCTGTGATGTCAGTTAGTCACACAACCGCCACCGAGGGATACACCCACCAAGAGCAGAGTATAAATAAAGCCTCCTACTAGCTCTGGCTAACTTGACTGAGTGCTGGATGCAGGGACTCTGCTCTGCTGAGCAGCTCGGCTTTACATGGTGAATTAGTGGTTAAAGCACTGTAGTTTTAGCAGACGTCGTAATACTCGTGAGACCGTGATATTTGCATGCTTGTTCTGACATGCACTGTGAACCTGGACCACAATAATGCTACGGTAATAACATAGTGAGGAACTGACAGTAGAGGCGATCTTTAGACTACACTTTCAGCATGATGGATAAAACAGACAGAGAAAAGTGAAGGAGCAGGATGGAGCCCTGTTATAGAAATAGTTTATTGGTGAAGTCTGCCTATAATTCCACATATTAACTATTCATGTTACAGTACCGGTTTGACTCACCACACTGAAGCTTCCTGAGATGATCTGTGTCCAGGTGGATTTTCTTCCTCCTGAGCTGCAGAACCGTCCAGGTCTGACTCGGGGTCCAATACAAAAGGACGTATCTTACACTCTGCCATTTAATTAGTGCTATCAATGCCTTACGGTGAAGTTTTTCAATCCAATATGGTGATTTTGTAAATACTGCCATGCTGCAAAAACTGCCCCCTGGCTCTACCCCCTCCGCCCCTCTGATAGAACTGACCAATCAGAGCACAAAGGGCTGTGACGTTGCGAGGTTACTTGAGGTCATTCTCCAGATGGAGCGTTTCAACAAGATCTTCAGAATGGCCTAGACTGAGGACATTGAGAACGCTATTGTGGGGCAATGAAGGAACTAAATGACTTGTACTGAGGGCAGAAATGCTTTACAGGCATCCTAGTCTGACATAGTAAAAAGGAGAAACAAGCATGATATGTCCCCTTTAACAACATTCAACCATACATCCAATAACCAGTGCTAAATATTGACTAAGAGCTGGGTCTGAGACCTTCTGACTCATTCTCCTCCATGAGGACAAAGAGGAGAGGGCTCAGCTTAAGGGCGTTCACACTGCAGTCTAGAGTGACCTGTATCTGATTTTTTGGCTCAAATGTGACCTGTATCTGATTTGTTTCTGACAGTGTGAACAGCACAAGTCACATTGAATCTGACCTTTTCAAATCAGATTCAGGCCACTTTCAAAGGTGGTACTAAATCAGAAACATATCCAATTTTCTTGAACGCGACCACGGTCTGAACAGCCAGGTCGCATTTAATGCGACTTTGACATCATTCTACAGCAGCGGTTTACCTCAGGGCAAATGTTTTCAAAATCACTTCATGAACAGAACATAATTAGAGGTTAATATAGACATGATTATTAAAAAGTGTATGCTTTTTTTAAATTAAGAGTTTTAGTTATTTATCCAGCTACAAGCTTGATTAAACGATGCATAAAAGGGCGAGTGATGAGAAAAAGTGAGAGAGCGCTGGGGCGATCGACTGGCGTCTCTATTACACACACAATAAAGGATAAAGGTGAATGAATCGTACGTTTGTATCGAACAAATTTAGTTTAACACTGCGCCGACTTTTTGAATGGATTAATCAGGCTAAAATACCAGTTTACAGGAGGCAGAGACATCGAAAATCCACTGCTGTCCATCTCATCCATGCGCATTTGCGCGCTGCTGTACTTTCCTACAAGACAATCAGTCAGAGATCCGTCTGCTCCTGTCTGATCTGCCCTCAGACTAACTACGAACATCAGAACAGATGACAAAACTAAGTTTTTGCCTCTTTGTTCACCTGTTCAGTGCACTATGGCTCTGAGATGTTTGGCTATCTAGCAGCGATCTGTCATCAGCAGGGTGACCCTGCTGTGGGAGAGAGTGTCCTCCTTAAGGTTTATAAGAAATAAAGTATGGCCATAATTTAATAAGAGCTCACTCTAGGTGAGCTGCTGTAACATCAGGTTTTGCGTTGTGGAAACAAACTTTCCAGCATTGTGAAGCACAGTTTTGCTCTGTGTTTGTTGCTCCTCATCACACCGTGCTGTGTGTGATGTCATTAATGTTAAACTGAGCATGCATGTCACTTCTGAAGAGTGAGCTGTTCACATCACAGTCTGCAGTCAGGTCACATTTACAGGTGTAATCTGAACAGCCAAACACAAAAAGTGGATTTGAGCAATAAATCAGAATTGAGCCATAAGGGCTGCAGTGTGAATGGAGCCTAAGTTTTCCCTGAACAGATGAGTTCTCAGACATCTCTTAAAGTAGAGAGAGACTCTGTGGATTGTGTAGTGAGGTAATTCATTCCATCATTTGTGGATTTGCATACACATTTGCAAATCAGTTTACACATTTGTAGATTTATTCGCACATTTATGGATCAGTTTTCATATTTGTGGATGCATTTGCACACACAATAATTTTGCTGTGCATTTGTAAATTTCGAGACGTCACTGACTCCAAAGACAAAAGCCCCTCAGACCATTCCCACATGAAGTCCTGCCTCCTCCTCAGGACACACTGATGTAGGTAAAACCTGTAGCTAAGGCAGTCACCCAGTGGGTGTGTTGATACCAGCTGAAGGGGTTTTTAACCAGTGATGTTGAATGCAGATCAACAACATGTTATAACACATCACTTGCATCGCTGTAGATTCTTGTGAGGTTGCTCTGCATTTTGATTAACAGAACGATTCACATCAAACTCCAGGGGTTTTCTCAGAACAACTTAAACATCAAAAAAAGTTCATAGACCATTTTTTTAGGACTTTTAAACTGAACTCACTTTGTCTCACCTTTTCACAATTCACCCAACTACAATATGAGTCCCTTCATTTGAATCTCACCCTCGCCTTCTCTCTACCTCACTCTTCATCACCTTATTATGAACCTGTGGTATAAGCACAGATAGGCTAGCCCTCAGAGGAGTCTGCATCTTTACTTCAGTGTAGAGAAAATGCCACATTCATTCATCACTGATTCAGAGAAAAATTAAAACTGATATTGATGTGTAAATTTGACTTTTCTGTTTTAAGCCAAATGTCTTCTTCCCCACTCTCTAACTCTTTGTGTCTTTACTCTTCCAGTGTAATGCTAAACTAAGGTCCTCTGTGACCGCTTGGATATTCGTCCTAGAACTGGGCTCTTTGGATCTGATCCCTCTCTCCTCCTATCTCCTCTCCTCTACCACTAAGAATGAAAAAGATCCACCATAAGCCCCTGGACAGTGTGGAGGATACTCAGTCTGTGCTGCTCTTTTACTCTTGGTGCTAAAAATGCGAACACGTCACTGTGATTTGGATAAATGGACTCTAAAGTCTCAACAAAGTTTTTTTCTTCTTTCTAATGGACTCAATGATTGTTGAACTCCACTCTGAGTTTGGGTGTTAAAAAATGCTGTTTTGTGTGGGACACTTGCTATTTGGTCAACTTCACTTTTGAGTATCTATGCTAACATTAGCATTGTCGCTACATGCTGCACTGCTGTGAGTGATGGCATCTGACAGATGTCAGAAACGGGTATTTTGACCATGCAGTCATGCTTGAACCACTTACTTCCGGCCTGACCCCTGTGGTCTCATGCACTGCTTTGTTGTATAATGTTTTTTTGAGTTTGGTATTTTTACCATTGAATATAATTATATTTAACCTGTCTCTTATCTTATAGTGCTCACGGGGACCCCCTGCTGTATTAAATGTGTATCGCTCTGTCAGGGAAACAGTTAATGAACCAACAATGCATCAGTAACCAAACACAGGCTGCTCAGTCCATATAAAGGATTCTAATGACTTATTCCTATCAGCTCACAGTTTTTAAATGTCAACATTCAACCATCTTTATGATGATAGTGTTGGGGTTATAAAAAAAAGGTTAATTCATGCTGATTATCTAGTTTTTTATTGATTGCTATAATGAGCTGTCTGAATAAAGTGTCAGTCCAAAGTACATCATTAGATAACTAAAAACAGGTGGTTATGTTGCAATGAAAGGTGGTCAGGTGTCTGTCTGGGTTATTATTGTCATTGCTTTTTGATTTTTCTGGTAGAGTAAAGAGAAGGAAAATGACAAAATACCAGATACATTTTTCATTTTTACAAACTGGAATACTGTGGTGTAACTTCAAGGTGATCATAAACCTCCCACTTGAGCCTTAAAAAGAATTATTGTTGTGCTTCCTTCTTTGGACAATGGGTCACCACATTGGCCTCAGTCATAATTGTCAGCTCTCTTTAGATGGGACTGAAGTATACAAAACAAACTTCATTCTGCATTAAAAACTTTGAACTCAGACCTGACACTATGAACCCTCAGTAAAAAAAAAGAAACTTCTAAAAACTGCAGTGTTTGTGTATCTGCCCCCATGAGAACCCAAATTCAGATGTCAACTCTTTCAACAGAGAGATGCATGCTACCTGATTTTGAAAAGAGTTTGGTCACTATAGCCCCTTTATTAGTCAAAGCTGTCCAAGTGGTTGTCTTTGAACGGCTATATTTTGGCTATGTTTCAGGCTGTGAGCTGCGCAAAATGATCCATATGTATATTTGTAGCTGACTGACAGAGTGGTGTACTGATTATAGCTTTGAGGAGCATCAACTTGACTCCTTTTCTAAACTCTAATAAAACTGGAAACTGGCTGAGTCTGCGTTTCCAATAAGATGACTGTCAACTTCTGCATTGTCTCTACCCATGTACCTCTCAAATGCATGTCTCATGATACATAGTTATATATAGTCTTACATAGCCAGTGAGTGTAGTAACTACAGATTCACCTGGTGGTCAGTAACATGGGCATTTTGTATTCAGCCCCACATTCACTGCATGAATAGAACTTTCTCCATTTGCTGGGGTTTGGCTGATGGCCTTTTAGTTAGTGAACAATATAATTAGCACAAAGATAAACAACTAGATTACTCACAGATTAGCAGATAAGATGGATGCCAGCCACCTGCTTTAATCCTTATCCCCAGTCCCTCAGCTTTGTGAGCTGGCAGTCCATGAATCCTGAGGCTGATGGAGGAAAATCTTACAAATCATACTCTTTTTATTTTTCTAACCCTACTAAACTTCAACTTAAACTACAAAAACAAGTTTTTGGACCTGCTCTGTATGAGTTTGCAGAAATAGCGTTTGATTGGTAAATTCAGAGACGATCAAATTGAAAAGGATCTTTGGATGTGAAGAAAAATCATCCCAAAAGTCAAAGAGCCATGGTACAAAGTCCCGCTCATGATCCTCATGTGTGGTCATCACTTCCAGCAGTGCATGCAGGAAGGAGAAGTTGATCTTAAGGCCAGTCTCCCACAGTGTCTGGTTGTAAATCTGTTGATGGTTAACGTGAAACAAATGGTGGACAGCATCTCTGTTAAAGATTAAAGACGCACAACCTACACAGACCTTCTCACTGTCAGTGTCTGACTCCCTCTCACTGCTCCAGATTACTGATAGCTTGTAAATATGATGGTAAGAGCCAATATCATTGCACTCCTACCCCTTCCTTCCTTCCTTCCTTCCTTCCCTTTCCTTCTTCTTGTGTCTTTGTCATGCTCCTCCTTGTCTTTACGTTTGCATGCAGTGTGTGTCGTATGTCTGTGGAAGAGCTTTTCTCCCAATATACCCCGTCCATGCTGTAAAAACTGAATGTGTGGTAGAAAACACACAGTTGCTTCATCAGTCAGGAGCAGTGTTATGCTAGCTACAGGTGGGCTTTAGCAGAGCAACCAAAGAAACATCTGACTGTGACAGATGAAGAAGTACTGGAGCTAATGCTCCTCCTCTTGTTCTTGTGTTTCAGGTGGGGAGGAGGCAGAGGAAGAAGCTGCAGCTGAGGATGCTGGTGGAGAGGCAGAGGCTGGTGAAGAGGAAGAGGTGGCTGCAGCTGCTGATGGCGAAGGCGAGGCTGAGACCGTAGCAGAGGTGGTTGAGGAGGTTGTAGCTGAGGCTGCGGAGGTGGCTGCAGAGGCTGCGGAGGTGGTTGCTGAGGTTGCAGAGGGCGTTGCAGAGGCTGCACAGGAAGTGGAGATGGTAGCAGATGAAGTTGCTGAGGTAGCCAGAGCTGTAGAGGAGGCCGCTGAGGCCGTCACAGAACCAGCAGCAGCAGCAGAACCAGTCGCCAGCACCGAAGAGCCTGAAAGCAACGGTACGACTTCTTCATCTGAAGAAGGGGCCTCTGAGATCTGAGGTTCCACACATTCACTGCAGAGAGCTCACACATGCTCTTCTAACCTTAACCACTGTCATTCATGAGCTGCAGGTCTTCTCCCTCACAACACTGGCAACAGTGAAACAGCTCCCAGTCACTCACTCACTCACTCACTCATTCATTCACTTACCACTAGCTGCTTCTCCTCAGGGTTCACCTCTTGGTTACCTACCTCTGTGTCTGCCTAGAGCTGTATATTTTCTCTTATTTATTGGAGTGGGAATTATTGACGTATTGATGTGTGTATCTCTATGTATGATGTGTACATTTGTTCCAAATATCATGGGGCCTGGAGAGAAAAACCAGCAACTTTTCCCAGTTCACAGCTGCACACTACAGGGAGACATTTCCAAAGTGGTAGTGAAGTTATTTGATGCTCCTGTGCAGTTATGGGTGAAATAAATGTGATCACACCATGTATTCAATCATCAAATCTGCAGATTGGCCTTGATCAGTCTGCTAATAAAAGAAAAACCTGCTAACAGTCATTTCCATCAAGTTACATCAAACACACTTCAAATTCTGCCTGAAAGACATCGATGAACCTTTCTTTGGAAGTTCCGAATGCAGTTTTTAAATTTGACACTACTTTGCATTTCTTTGATATAAACCTCTGTTTTGTACCACTTTGTCAGAAATCAGGACAGGTTGGCTCTGTTTATCCTTCAGTAAGGTGAGACTACTCTAAGAATGTGTACAAGATCTGTAACTGCTGCAGTGTGTTATTTGACTTCATCCTCAGCTAATTTTAACCGTCAAATAAAAAGATAGGTGATTCAAACCATGTGATCATAAACTTATTTTGCTTATAACTGGATAACGAGCACTGTGAACAGTTTCAGCTAAACTCATTGAGCCAGAGAATAAAGATGTTATCAAACTGGAAAGGTTTACTGCACTCTTTAATTTGTCTGATTGGATCTCAACATCACAACACGTCTTTGGATGTAGTCCCAGCCTCAGATCTCCCTCAGATCAACTCTTTGGGATTATTAAGGTGCCAGAAAGTTAAGACTGATGGCCTCACATCATTCTTCCTCTCTTGAGTCCAAATGGAAATGCTCTGAAACATGTGTTCTTCAAGGTCCAGCTGCTGTTTTGCACATTGTGAAGCTTACATGAGGCACACTGCCATGTGTTTTTCTGTGTGTTGTAAAAGATGCCTGGTCTGCTTATTAGGTAGTGAAGGAGGCGTGGCACTGCTGATTATTCTTTTCTGGGTTGGTTCTCCTGACCTTTGGCTGTCTTGGCCCAACATTGAACAAAAGTTCACTTGCTGGTGCAGTGAACTCAGGTGGTTGGTGTCTGAGACATCCTAGCACCATGCTGAGTAGTGACTGAGCAGACAGGACCTCAAACTGGGCACTAATCAACCTTAAGTAGCTTTTGTGGCTGTAAACTAAATCCAGTGGCTGCAGAGTAAATCCAGGCAGTTCTCAGAGAGGGTGGAGAAATGACCAAAGTTACGTGCTTGTAATTAGATGTCTTGAGTGTTTGACTCTCTGACTTTCTGACACTTGTAGAAGAGCAAATATCAGCAACTTGTATCGTTCTAATTCAAAGATGATGAGTCATGATCAGAACAGTACGAGTAAGACAGATTCTACTGTCTTTTTTTTTGCTGAACCCCAAATAGTTAAGGTTTTGTCCCAGCTCATGCAGCAGCAGGCCAAAGTGTCCTCGAGCAAGACACTGAAGTCAGATCTGCTTTCACTGTTGTTAAGCAGTGTGTAAACGTGTATGGATAAGATGAGCTCATACTGATGGGTCTACTGTAGCAGCCTCTGCCATCAGTGTGTGAACAGGACTTGCATAAAGCTACAACAGCACCACTTACCATCTCTCCCAGTCAGTACGGTCTGTGCAGGATTTCTCTGAGCTTTTTATTGTCTTGCATTAAAAAACTTCCAGTAGCACTGCACTGAGGTCAGCTAAGGCTAAGAGGAGCTTTCCTTTAAAACTCTTTCTCTTCATTTTCTTCAACTGTTGGCTGTTTCCTGGCACCTGCAGAAAGTCACAGTCTACTTAGGGATATTCCTGGCACTAGATCCTCTGTCCTTGTGGGGTCACCCAACACATTACCTTGGTTAACCACCCCTGGTTGTTGAATGTGGAAAACCTATAACTGAAGCATAAGTGATGTTTGGATGGCTGGATTTTGTGTTGCAGTGCCGCTGGCGGCTGCCTCTGCTCTAAAGTTACCGAAGATAGGCCAGGAATTGGAGGAGCTGACTCCAGCTGTTGAAGAAGCAAAAGAGGAAGAGTCTTCTGTCCCTGTAGAGACTGCACCTGTGCTAGAGGAGGCCCCAGCACCTGTGGTGGAAGAGGGGGCCCCAGCACCAGTGGTGGAAGAGGAGGCCCCAGCACCTGTGGTGGAAGAGGGGGCCCCAGCACCAGTGGTGGAAGAGGAGGCCCCAGCACCTGTGGTGGAAGAGGAGGCCCCAGCACCTGTGGTGGAAGAGGAGGCCCCAGCACCAGTAGTGGGAGAGGAGGCCCCAGCACCTGTAGTGGAAGAGGGGGCCCCAGCACCAGTAGTGGAAGAGGAGGCCCCAGCACCTGTGGTGGAAGAGGAGGCCCCAGCACCAGTGGTGGAAGAGGGGGCCCCAGCACCAGTGGTGGAAGAGGAGGCCCCAGCACCAGAGGTGGTAGAGGAGGCCCCAGCACCAGAGGTGGAAGAGGAGGCCCCAGCACCAGAGGTGGTAGAGGAGGCCCCAGCACCAGAGGTGACAGAGGAGGCCCCAGCACCTGTGGTGGTAGAGGAGGCCCCAGCACCTGTGGTGGCAGAGGAGGCCCCAGCACCTGTGGTGGCAGAGGAGGCCCCAGCACCTGTGGTGGCAGAGGAGGCCCCAGCACCTGTGGTGGTAGAGGAGGCCCCAGCACCTGTGGTGGTAGAGGAGGCCCCAGCACCTGTGGTGGAAGAGGAGGCCCCAGCACCTGTAGACATTGCACCTGTGGTAGAAGGGATACCTTTAACTGTTGTGGAACTGGCTGAAGTTGTTGAGGAGGCCCCTGCACCTGTTGTTGAAGAAGCTTTGCCAGCAATCGAGGATGGACCAGCAGAGGAAACCCATGCAGTTGTTGGAGAAGCTGTTGCGCTGCAAGCACCAGGTCCAGTAGAACCAGTAGAAGTCCTCTCGGCTCTTGCTGAAGAACCTGTGAACACCTCGGTTTCAGAGGAAGTTGCTGCAGCTCCTGCTGCAGAGGCAGCCAGCACTTTGATGGAAGAGGCAGTTGCAGCCCCTGTGGAGGCACAAGCAGAAGCTCCTAAGAGGGAGTACATTGTAGTGGTTCTGGAAGGTGCACCCAAAGCAGATAACCGTCCTAAGGTGCTAGGAGTGGGGCCCATGACTGGAAGAATCATCCCAGCTCCAGACGAAGATGATGCCCCTTCTTCTGAGGTATTAAAGCTTCTTTTAAAGTGGTTTCAGGTTCATTACTCCAGGCACAGATGTTGCTTTTAACATGTTAATCACTGGTTGTCTGTTTTGTCACTTAAATGGAGCCTTACTGGGATATCTGAAACCAGTTTCTCATTTGACAGAGGCATAAAACCAGCATTTGCTGATATTTAGCCCAACAGAAGTGAGTATTCAGGTTGGACCAAATCAAACATGTCAGTTTTATTAACCTTTACATCTGTTTTCTGCTATTCCCCCATGAGCTTGAGTGACATAACTCTTTGAGCTTGAATAATACATTTTTTGATGAAAGCTCTCTGAGTGCACTGTGCGGACTAAGCTTTGAGAGGAATCCACAGATGTGCTGCAGAGGCTGCTTTCTTTAAAAGCCTGATAGGTAAATTACACAGTGTTGGTGACTGTCAAACAGTTGTGATCTGCCTCAGTCTGTTTGACTAACTATGGGCTCAGAGCACCCTCTCCTGGACAAAATGTATGATTACACCTTATTTTGACTGGGTAGTATTCTCAGTAAAACGTGTTAGTTTCTAAGGTGGTCAAGACTGTGCTCTTTGTGATTATCATCGCTCTTTTTCTTACTGTTAGGCAGCAGCAGCTCCTTAAAACTGGTGTTTAGAGAGAAGTGTAGATGGTAACTACATGGACAGATAGGTTTTAACTTCTGCTTGTTTTAACACATCGGCCTTTTGAAAAGAGATCTAACTTAAACTTTAAACTCTGCCATTCAGGGTAGGCGCCGCCTCCTTAGGATGCAAATGCAGTAGTTCCAGCTAAGGTACTGAGGCTTTGTTTACTATTACCCTGGCAGTGTGGGATTTTGATGGAAGCTAAATGTAAAGTCCACATTATTAGACTCAGGTTTATACATTGTCACCTTCATAAAATAAATGCTTGAGTCAATTTTTGACAAACGATTTTTGTTTTTTACCTGAATCAGCTCCTCATGACACACGGTTCAGGTTTTTGTGTTTCTGAAAAAGCTTGAAAAGATGACAGGCAATTATTTCAAGAAGGTGATGAGTTGGAAGTTTTGATGTTTTTTAGATGGAGATACTCTGCAGCGTAGTTGACTCTTGTTTGTCTTTTCACAGTAAACAGCTCCTGAATGAAGACTTTCTTTCCTGCAGAAGAAGAGGATGTGCCTTTCTCCAACACTTTCCCTCCCCCCTCTCATCCGCAAACCACAGCCAGCTAAGGTGTCATTCCTCTTCCAAAGCGCTCATCATTGACTGTTTAGATCAACCTCATCTCCACACTTGGTGGCTGAGCTACGTCTTTATAACTGTGAACCCTGACTCTGATAACTTTACTGTTCTACAGATCCTGTGATAATTGTTACATCTTTACCATGTCACCACCTGTTTACTGCTGAGGACAACACTGAGCCACATGTGCATCCTTTTCTCCTACAGTGTCCAGAAAAAAAATACACATTGCCGAATCACTGCCCAGCCATCCGTGATATGAAACTCCTGTTCTTTCTCAAAGCAGATTACCAGCAGCATTAGCAATACTCTGCCTCAGGTTTTTCCTCCTCTACCTGAAACACACGCCAGATATTTATGAAGAAACATTTAAAGCTAGCTGGTTCAAGCTGTAGGGTTGTCACTACCTCAGTTTTCCTCACGTTTCAAGTCTAAAATGACACGACAGACCTCTTCTTGGTGCTACCAGTGCTGCAGCTCCAAAGCCGCTTACTTCAATATGCACTTTGAGTCTTTTTTAAGCAACTTTTCAAATATTCAGGGAAACTTGTCCTGCAACTTCTCTTTTCTCGCTCAACACAATAAAACAGGTGTTTGTGGTTTTCTATTTTTAAGCCCTTTTACTGGGGTTTAAAAAAGAAAGAGGGAAAATAACTGTGTGCAAACCTCACTGATAAGTGGACATTGGAACTCTACTCCCATCACTCAGTTTCTTTTTTCATCACTTCTTCTAAACTTTACGGTATTATCAGCCCATTGACTTAACATCATGAGGTCATAAATCTAATGTGTGTTTTATAAAAGTCTGGCTTTTTTAGGTTTAAATTACGATTTAATTTTTTTTTTTCAGTTGCTTGATGACACCAGTAATGAAACATTTGAACTTACGAAGCCAGAAATAAAACAAACTTTGAAGCTTGACCCAAAGGGAGCAGTGCTGCAGGTGTTTTTATCCCAATATTTACAGTTTAGTCACACATGACACTGACCTTATCTTTGTCCAGACAATCTACAAGCTCACATCTTCCTAATCTTCAGCTGCTCAACAATAAATCTGTGTGGTCAAAAGATGACATCACCGATGCGCTGGTGTAACGTGAAACGTGTTGTGAAAGCCCTGCAGTCTGTCTGAAGAAGGTCTGTGGGTGTGAAATGCTTTGAAGGCTGTGTTGTCGTCCTCCCTCTCTCTCCGCTGCACTCTTTTAGATTGTCCCTGCTCTGTAGCATTACTGTCTGTTTTTTAGCTTGACTTATGCTTTATGGAGACAGACCTGGGATGACAGAGGGAGATCTGAACATGACTGTTAGAATGTATTTGAATGATGGGAATTAGATGTAAAAATGACACTGTTTATCCTTGGTGCTCACAGGCAGATTTCTGGACTATGATGTAAGTGAACACTTTTGACTTGACAGAAACTGATTGCTGCAAACATTTCTGTGTTCCCTAATTTTTCAAAATAAAAAAGGGATGTTATGTGATTTAGCTCTCATGTTTCTTACATTTATATATTTTAATCAGAAGACACTGGACTTCTTTTCTTCAAACAAGATGACAGAATATTATGTGCCATAAATTCACAACACACACAGTTTTAAGTTACTTCTATGAACCAAATACTTCATTCATCACTGGAGGGAATTCTGGTTAAAACAGTTGTTCTATGCACAATTCAAGGAAAGGTAACAGCATGTAGGGATAACCATAGACTGTATATAGAATGGACAGCATGGCTCTGCCTTGTACCATTGTATGGTTTGAAGCCATAGTACCCCCTAAGGACTCGCAGGCCAGAGTCTGTGCAGTAAAACTTTGAGTGAGACTGAAAGAGACTGAGTGGAGCCAGGTAAGAAAAATACATTTGTTTTCATTTCTCAAAAGTCTAATCTCTTCTTCTCTTTCCAGATGTATTTTACTAATCCTGAAAAAAAAAACTATGCACATAAGAGGACTTGAACACAACACAGCACAATAATGTCTTAATAATGTCACCACAGCATATTGATTAGAGAAACCTTTCGAGCAGGTGTAAGTTAGCCCACTTTGGTTTTAGGTGTTACCTATGTTGCTATGCTTGCAAATATGCAAGTGAAGTATTTGAGGATGACACCAAGCTTTGGGATTCACCCAGGCAGGAGATGTAATGGTTAAAATACAGAGGAAGAAAAAAAAATGATGTCAAACCAGTGGCAGAGCTAGGCTTTGATACAAGGGGTGGACAGGGCTTTATCAGGGGGTCCATATAAACAAAGGAACATCCTGAAAGGACAAATGCATAGAGGAATGAAAAGTGATACTGATCATAAGAAACTGGAATAAATGGTATAAAAGGCATAAACCACCCACCTAATCTAATCTAACACACCCAAGATCTCTTGGGCATTGACCAGGATACACCAGTAAATGCAAGATTGTCTTACACAAGCTCAGAGGGTCAGCAGCAGCGACACAGATGACAGAGTCCTGCTACAGATGTCCGTTGAGGGGTGATGGAGAGGCTGGCTGTGGTCACAGACCGGAGGTCCGCTGCAGGTCAGCTGAGTGTCACAGAGGTGATGTCCGATGAGTCCGTAGTGTCGATTCTCACAGCGGCAGTGGCGGCTGGAACAGCAGCAAGGATGGCAGTCCAATGGCTCAACTCATTACAAAGTCCAATGCTTTGAGGAGAAGCCACAAGGAAAAACTAGAGGAGCTCAAAAACATTGTGGAGGAGACTGCAGCAAAGGGAAAGGAGCTCAGATAATGTTGAATAGTTCTTGCACACACACACACACACACGCACACATACACATACATGCACACATACACGTACACATACACGCACACACACACACACATACATGCACAAACTCATTAAAATACACAAGTTAATGTTCTCTTTTTCCCTCTAATTTACACACTCAAAAAACAAAACACTCACAAAACACACACAAAACACACACACACACACACACACACACACACACACACACACACATACATACACACATGCACGCGCACACACACACACACACATACACGCACACATACACACACACATACACACACACACACACACACACACACACACACACACACACACACACACACACACACACACACAGAGCACAGCATTAAGATAAAAGGGAATTCATCTAAATCTTATGATTTTGAGCTTAGATAGGGAATCTACATAAAATTTCTCCTTTGACTAAAACAGAACTAATTACATGAGTTTGAGAAATACATTAGAAACTACAACGTTCAAGTGTTGAGTTTATAACAAAAGCAATTTAATCTAGATTTTATGATTTTGTACCACAAATCACAAGGAATGAAAAGTTGTGGTTTGAATGGGCATAGATGAGGCACTTTTGGTCACTTTTATTAAGACAGGGATTTTTTTTGTGTGTTTTCAATCACTGCACAAAAAATAAAAATGAAATTAATCAGTATTGTTGTTAATCAATTACATATTTCAGACTGTATTATAATTTACATTAGACTAATCGCTGGCACGCAGAATATATAAAAATGTTAACTTTGAGGGTCTTTCATTTCAAGGATCATCAACACAGCTAAAAACATCACAGACTGCCCTCCCCTCACACTGGAGGAACTGCACCACCCACTGCCTCCGAAAAGCGGGAAAAATAACCCAGGACCCCTCTCACCCCAGACACCACATGTTTAATCTGTTACCACAGGTACAGGTCAATCACCACAAGGACAAACTGGTTCAGAGACAGTTTTCTACCCAACAGCAGTAAGGGTCCTGAACAAAGGCTGAAAAAAATACCTCATGTGTCATGTAATTACATAACAATTACCTCATTGATGTACCTGGACATGGCAGCTACTTTGCACTTTTAACTGTTTTGCACTGACAAAAGGGCTCTTGCAATTTCATTGCACTGGTTGCAAAGACAAATAAAGCTCTATTCTATTCTATTCTTTTCTATTCTATTCTATTCTATTCTATTCTATTCTATTCTATTCTATTCTATTCTATTCTATTCTATTCTCCAAGAGGTGCATTGTGTGAACAAACTGGCATTTGAAGGGTTAAAAAATAAAAAGTTGTGGATATTTTATACTTTATGTCAAGCACAGATGTTGGTTAAAAACATTATGCAGGAAAAGTAAAAAAAATCAGACAAAATAAAAAAAATTCTGGGTCATGGTGTAGTTGGGCATTTTCTGCAACAATGATGAAGAGAGGGTAGTGTGTTGATTTACAGGGCCAGAGGGTTAATGATCTCTTGTTAAATCTGGGCTCTGGTAACTGTGCCATTTGAATCCGTCTTGTCCTGACAGCAGCGTTTGACATGGATCACACGCTCCTCCTGTCACGCCTTAAGCACTGCGTAGGCATCAAAGGCACTGCTTTGAGATGGTTTCAATCTTACCTCTCCAAGAGATCATTCTCTGTATGAGCCAGTTTTCCTCCACAGTGGCCCCTCTGACATGCGGGGTTCCCCAAGGGTCAGTCCTGGGCCCTCTTCTGTTCTCACTATATATGCTATCCCCAGGATCAATCTTTAGGTAGCACGGTGCTTCTTTCCACTGTTTTGCTGATGATGTTCAGGTGTATTTGCCTTTAAAGGCCTCAGACAAAGACTGTCTTCAGGCCGTACTAAGCTGTATGCATGATGTAAAACCATGGATGGATAAAACTTTTTGAAATGGAATGAAGACAAAACTGAAATATTCCTGTTCAGTCACCCTGACCTGGTTCAGGCCCTTTCCAGTTGGTTTTGATCTCTAGCACCGTACATAGGGTCCCATGCCAGGAACCTTGGTGTAATAATTGATGGTGCTTTTAGACTTGACAGACAGGTCAGCTCAGGTGTTAAGGCATGTTTTTTTCAGCTGAGGCTTCTAGCCAAAGTGAAGTCATATTTAAACAAGAAAGATCTTAAGAAAGGTTATTTATGCTTCTGTTACATCTCGCCTCGACTACTGTAACTCCTTGTATGTGAGCATTGAGCAGTCAGAGCTCAGCCGCCTGCAGCTCATACAGAACGGTGCAGCTCATCTCCTCACTTGGACTAAGAAACGCGAACACATTACCCCTGTAATCTCTTCTCTGCACTGGCTTCTAGTTAGGTGCTGGATCAGTTTTAAGATCCTTTCATTTGTTTTTAAATCCCTGAATGGTCTGGCCCCTGACCACTCACTCACCTTATTAAGCTGCAGTGCACCAGCCCTCCAGAGCCCTTAGGTCAGCTGACCAGATGGTTTTAGATGTTTCACGCGCTTTTTTAAAATCCAGAGGAGATAGAGAGCATCTGCTGTTGTGGCTCCCACTCTGTGGAATGCACTACCTTTACCTGTATGGACTGCAAATAGCCTCTCCTTTTTAAAATTCTTTTAAAGACTCATTTGTTCACTTTGGCTTTTGGCACAGGATAGCCACTTTTATTGAGTCTATTATGTCTATTGATATAGTTGTTTTATGCTTTTGATATTTGAAGTTTTATTGTTTTACGTTTTTTTTGTTTTTATTATCTCTGACTTTTTAATGTTAAAGCACTTTGGTGGGCCACTAGCTGTTTTAAATGTGCTATATAAATAAAGCTGACATTGACATTTTCTCTACTAAACCTCCTCACCGACCTGGTGTTGTCATAGAGACTGAGACATGCTGGAAATCAATTGGGTCCTGCTTGACTGGCAGCTAAGAAGTAGCATTTCTGAATAATCTATATCAGTTCTATATTGGATCAATATATTACATTCTATTTAATTCTATTCTATGACAGTAAATGTGATGTAAAGCTTTATTATGTGACAGCTCAGTCTATCCATGTGACTACAGTGACGTCAGAAGAAATTGGACTCAGAAACAGGGACAGACACACATACATAAACATATATACTCATCGGCCACTTTAATACGGTACACCTGTCCCACTGCTTGTTAACACAAATTTCTAATCAGCCAATCACATGGCAGCAAATCAATGCATTTAGGCATGTAGACATGGTCAAGACAATCTGCTGCAGTTCAAAGCCAGCATCAGAATGGAGAAGGTGATTTAAGGGACTTTGAACGTGGCATGGTTCATGGTGCCAGATGGGCTGGTCTGAGTATTTCACAAACTGCTGATCCACTGGGATTTTAACCCACAACCATCTCTAGGGTTTACAGAGAATGGTCCCAAAAAGAGAAAATATCCAGTGAGCAGCAGTTCTGTGGGCCAGAATGCCTTGTTGATGCCAGAGGTCAGAGGAGAATGGACAGACTGGTTGGAGCTGATAGAAAGGCAACAGTAACTCAAATAACCACTGGTTACAACTGAGGTCTGCAGAAGAGCTTCTCTGAACACACAACACGTCCAACGTCCAGGCAGATGGCCACACCGGTTGACCCTCCTGTCAGCTAAGAACAGGAAACTGAGGCTACAATTCACACAGCAACACCAAAACTGGACAATAGAGGATTGGAAAAACGTTGCCTGGTCTGATGAGTCTGGATTTCTGCTCCACATTCAGATGGTAGTGTCAGAATTTGGCCTCAACAACATGAAAGCATGGATCCATCCTGCCTTGTATCAACAGTTCAGGCTGCTGCTGCTGGTGTAATGGTGTGGGGGAGATTTTCTTGGCTCACTTTGGGCCCCTTAGTACCAACTGAGCATGGTTTAAAGTCCACAGCCTACCTGAGTATTGTTGCTGACCATGTCCATCCCTTTATGAGCACAGTGTACCCATCTTCTGATGGCTACTTCCAGCAGGATAACGCTCCATGTCATAAAGCTGGAATCATCTCAGACTGCTTTCTTCAACATGACAATGAGTTCCCTGTACTCAAATGTCCTCCACAGTCCCCAGATCTCAATCCAATAGAGCAGCTTTGGGATGTGGTGGAACCTGTATGTTACTTTATCAGCTGACATCAGCAGAAAAAGACTCCACTGCACCATCAAGTGGAGAAAACAATCACCCCCCTCAAACAAATGTTCACCCTGACTGTAAGTGAGGATCAGTTCCCACAGTTTATAATAGATCAACAGCAGGCTTTTTAATAGGTCAGGTCTGTCATCACTGGAGCACACAGCAGGAAAGCCATGCTGTCCTATTTGACCAAACAGAGAGAAATGAGCTGACATGAAGGTGACTGACTACTGTCTGCACTGATGTCATGTTTGTGTGCAGCTTCAGAGAGCAAACAATGTGGACGGGATCAGGAGAGACAGAGTCATCAGATGTGTTGTCCTGCCTCCAGGTGCTCTGCTGTGGCAGGTGCATCGTGTCCATGTGTCCGGTGTGTCCACGTGCTGATTCTCACGTTCGTCCCTCTCCCCCTCCACCCTCCAGCCCTCCCAGGGCTCCTGTCCCCCTGAAGGAGTAGACAGAGACAAGGAGAGGTCTATCCCCACAGGTGAGGAGTAGGAGGAGGAGGAGGAATCTGAGCAGTCCAGCCAGTCTGCACCCGAGGATCTTGGGTAACCATCCAGCAGCTGGGAGCCAGGGGAGGAGAACTTCCAGTAGAGGTTGTCTTTGAAGAGGTAGACAGAGCCTGGGGGGTGGAGAGAGAGAAACTCTGAGGGCCTCATTCACTAAGGACTGATCTGGTTCACAAAGCACGCACAAATGGTTAAATGCTCCACACACTGTGTCCAGAGCATCAGTGTGTCTGTGCACCACGCTGTTTGTTAGAGCTGTGACGCTCTGACTCTAAGAGATGAAAACAACAGTTCACCTCTGGAGGAGCAGGAGGCCATGTCTGCTCATCAAGTGTGTTCATACACTGACTGCTCCACCTTGGTTATGTTCAGCTGGGGGCTGGGTGATCAGAGGTGATGGAGAGTCAGCCAATGGTTAAGAATCAGGTCCTGAGAAGTGAGACATGACTCCAGCATGAAGCTACTTCATAGTTTAGCTCATTAGTAAGGGGATTTTATCCGATATTTGACAAATCTGGGAACTAAATCGTTACCAAGAAATTTCTTCACCGATGTGTTTCTAAAGGTGTCTTATAACATGTACTAAAAGTTTGAAGTTCAACTCCTGTGGGAAACCTCTCAAAAAACTTCTCAAAGTTTGGGTACTGATAACCGATTTTCAAAAATTCAAAAGTGCTTAAATTGGACTTAAGTAACTTGTGAAGGCTCAAACTAGGGATTTTTCATGATTCTGAGCTGATTGCAAACAATTATTTTTCAGCAATGCAACTCCCTAGTGAAAAAAAACTCCCAATAACACACACACACACATACCCTGCAGGGTACACTGAAATTAAAAAACAGCATTTTTTAAAAAAAATGGTAAATAGACCTAGTTTCTGTTTAATGGTGATTGCTGTAGTTGGTTGACATTCAAGTTAACATTAACACCAGAAGTCATTTTGGTCCTTTTTCCCTGTTGATCATGGACAGACAAATCTACTGCTTTAACATCCGATAGCATGTTTTTAATGCGTTCCTTAGAAGTAAGTGATGTTGTTTGTTTCCTTATCTTCATATATGTAACGTGTACATTCTATTGTTTATTCGAGTTTCATATATATTTTGTAAGAATGTGTTTCATGTTTGAGTTATATTTTGAAGTTTTCAGTGATATTTGGTGTTACTGAGACATATTTATATTACAAAATATTAAATCTATACTTTCATTTTACTTTGCATGCTTTGATAGTCTAAGATAAGGCTATAATTGCAGTACTATGGATGAAGAGGTTACTCCAGCTCTGCGTAATTGTTTCATCTGTTAAGGCCCAGATACACCAGCTGAGAGGCTTATACAAGGAACTCCCTAAGGCTACTCTACTTTTTTGAAACATGTAGAAGCAGTTGGAAATGCTAGGATTTTGGAGCATATGCAGGGGTATGACCAAGAAGGAAGACTTAGGTACCACAAAAAGTAGAGGTGTCCCAATCCGATATTGATATTGGATATCGGTCCGATATCAGCAAAAAAACAAGTATCGGTATCGTATCGGAAAGCATCTAAAATCTCTGATATAAGCAGTCCGATATAAGCAGTTTCTGTTTCCCATTGGTCAATAATAAATGGGTCAGTTTTTCCTCATAGCTACTGTTGCTGACTACTGTTCTTTGTTTGAATTATATCACTTAATCAAGCCTTTTCTAAAATGACAGACATACTACAGAATAAGTAATAAAAGTATGTATGTTTAATGCTGATATCGTATCAGATTAATATCGGTATAGGCCAATACTCAATGCTGCTGTATCCGTATCGTATCGGAAGTGAAAATGTAATATCGGGACATCCCTAACATAAGTGTCAAAATAATTTGTACAACAAGTTTGTCAAGGTCACGAAGAAGTCAGCTAAAGCATCAAAGGCAGAGAAAGAGTCAGCACAAAGCTGCAGCGAAGACTCTCTCTGAAAAACAGAGACAATGATCTTTTCTCATGCCTTCACTGGGTGTGATACAGTTTCTATTGCTGGCCATGGGAAAAAACCTCTGTTTAATACTAAAAGGTCTGAAACAAACCTGAAGTGCTTTCCTTTGCAGATTTGCAGATTTGAAGCCGGCTGTGTAACTGTCTCTTATTTTTGAACTTCTATTAATGACAAAGGAACGAATTAAATCTGTCCTGGGAGCTAGCTCACACGGTGACGCGCTTCGTGTCCTCCGATGTGCCCCGCTGTCCATTCCCCTGCTGCAGGGACAGCGGCTCTGACCGTCTCCGCTACCGGGTCTTTCCAGCACACTTTCCGCGGCATCTAGGATCAGTCAGACCAATCAGACGCTGCGCCTCAGCCGCAGCACATTTAAAGGCGAGGAGAGGCGCTCGTTTGATTGGTGAAAACAGCGCTTGGCTGTGTTAAACCCACTCAGGCTTTTCTCCTCCCTCTCTGCCATTTGCACGGAGGGAGGCGTGGACGCGCAGCTCTGCGCTCCTATGTGCTCCTCTGCGTCTTGACTGCGCCTCTCTTGGCACTGCAGGAAACTTGTCCACACAGCGAAGGCCAGCACAGGGCAGGTGCACCTGCGCTTGCGCTTGGTCTATGAAATTAGAGCCCTAGGTGTTTATGGTTATGGGCCAGTTCCAGCTCTAGACCCCATAGCTCCTGAAGAGCTACTCCAGTTTACAAGCTGCAATTGCAATTCTTCTTGCAGTAACCAGTGATGCAGCTGCAAGAAGGTGTCAAGTGAATCTTAGCTTGTGGAGTGTGTAAAGGCATTATCTGCAAGAATGCCATTCATGATGGTTTTGATGATTTAGACATCAACACCTGAAGCATTTCAGAGCATGGATAAGTATTTGCTCTAATTATTGTGCAACTAATTGAAATAAATGCAACTTTATATGTAAATGCAAAGGTGGGTGTGTCATTTTTTCCACTGAGGAATGGTTGTGGTGAAAAATAAATGATAGCAATCAACTCAGAATAATGAAAAACCACTTGTTTGAGCCTTCACAAGTTACTAAAGTCCAATTTAAGCACTTTTGAATTTTTGAAAATCGGTTATCAGTACCCCAACTTTGAGAAGTTTTTTGAGAGGTTTCCCACAGGAGTTGAATTTCAAACTTTTAGTACATGATATTAGACACCTTTAGAAACACATTGGTGAAGAAATTTCTTGGTAACGATTTAGTTCCCAGATTTTCAGATCTTTCCCTTACTACATGAAAAACCACCCCTCTGTTCTGGTGACGCAGTGTTTTCATCCCAGTGGTCTGACCAATGAAACTGTGTGCTGTGACTTCATCCTTAAAACAGTGAGTACACCAAAACTACCTGTTCTTCTTATTTCAGTTTGTCTTTGAATGCATTAAATCAAAGATGTATTTCAAATGTATTTTATTGTCTTTAAACAGTCATAGCAGCTTTAAAGTGAATTATCTGAGCCTCTCCTCCTCGTCTTGTTAAGCCTCCTTTCTTAATCTGGTGCCTTTGTGCTCTGAGCGTCATCAGATCTGTGGTGTGTCAGAAGTGAAGCTGCCTATTGAAGCGTGTTACTCTTTTATTTGCTGGAATGTGTTGAAGCACAGGACTTCCTCAGTGGAGGTGTGTGAGTAGCAACAGCCTTTCTCTGCCCTCACCGTCACTCTCTGTGGTAATGCCTCCGACTCCCTCCATCAGCAGCTGAGTCCAGGCATCTCCCTGCTTGTCACCCTCAGTGTCCTCCATGTTCCCCCACAGAGGCCCCTGCTGTGGGTCCCAAACAAGACCCCACCGCCTGGCTGCCTCCTGCACATCATTTTCACCAGCAGCTGGTGGTGAGCTCATGCCCCTCCTGAGGGCAGACAGGGGCTGGGGATAGCCCTCCTGCAGAGACAGATCCCTGAACAGCCAGAACTGTGACCCTGCAGGAGAACAACCAGGAGTGGTTAGTTTCTCTAAAAAAAAAAAAAAATCTGTCAGTGGAACAAGAGAAAAGTTTTAAGACATTATTCTACTTCCAGGCAAATTTTCTTGCAAAATTCTCTTGTTCCATTGGAAGATTTATTTTTTACTTGTTACAAACAATCCAGACCTCAATTTGGCCCTTAAATAACTTGAAACAAGACATTTTTCTGGACTGGTCAGTTGACATGGCTCATATCCAGTATAATAAGAGGATTTTCCCTGAAAATAAGACAAAAACACTCGATAAGATTTCAGGGTTTTTTTGCAGTGTACAGCACAGAGGGAGGGCGTTTATAGGGTTAAAAAACACAATACCCAATAACCAACAATACCCAATAGCTTGTTATAATCTTAATTAGATCTCATTAGCTGTAATTTATGCTCTTTTGGGGGGTGGGGGGTTCAAACCATTGCTCTGAGTTTGGCCTCTGAAACACACAGACACACAACAGACCATCAGCAAACGCACTCAGAACTCATTCACTTTAAAACATGAAGTGAAACACAGAGCTCAGACTGTCTATGGACCCACCGCTGACAGCATCATGACCTCATAAAACTTTGATACAGTTTGTAAAAATTATCAAAGCATTTGTAATGACTTATAACAGAACAGTGAGGGGTTTCTCCAGGAGACGTGGGATGCAGAGGATCAACTTGCTTACTGCCCTCAAGTCATAAATTTACATGAATAAAGGCGTAAATTTATGAGAATAATGCGACGACCCCTGATGCTGGTGGTCTTGGATTAATATGTTTTGAGCTGGGCTCTTTGCTCCACCCAGGATAAAAGGAAGCGTTTCCTGTTTCTCTCCCTTTTCTACTCTGCCTGGGCCGGGAGCTGGAATCGCTGGTCATTTTAGTTTGGGTTATGTTAGCGCAACTCCTTAACCTCGATACACCATAATGCCTTCACACGCACACACGTAAACTAGTGACTTTACTTGACTTCACCAGGGCTGGAAGGATTACTTCCAAAATGTAATTCAGTACAATTACAAGTTACCTGTTAAAAAATGTATTCAGTCACTTACTCTAAGCATCACAATATTAAAGTAATCTACCAGATTACTTATCGTTACTTTTGGATTACCTTAATACCAAACATATAGACAAGAGAGTATAAAAGATGTGTCATCTGCTCAGTTTTTTTTTTTTTTTTTGTGAAAAACTTACAATGATAAAATCTCCTTTTACACTGCATACAGGAAATGCTGTTTTAGTTGAGCACATAGACTGAGATAACCCACAGTATTTTTAACAATTCAAGTGTCCATATACTGTATTTTAAAACAGTTTTAAAAAAAACATCTTAAAATAATTTTTATGAATTTGGTGATTTCCAAAAACATCACAGTGTTCCAACATCACAAATACAAAAAAAACATGTCTCTATTTTTTCTTGGATGGAAGGTTAAAGGGTAAAAAATTAAACAGAAGTCATACCCCTTGAATTTAAAACATGAGAGTTCAAAGGGTTGAAAAGGTTAAAGAACACACAGGTGTTGTCAGGAGATGACCCAGCAGAAACAATGTTCTTTCAGTTTCTGCTGACTCCCTGGACTTCACCTCCTGGACTTCACCTCCTGGACTTCACCTCCTGGACTTCACCTCCTGGACTTCACCTCCTGGACTTCACCTCCTGGACTTCACCTTTGCTGATCCCAACATAGTCTCTGCCAACTTTACTAATTACTGACACAACATTGTTATTTTTCCCATGGTTGCTGTCATTAACTGTGATCCTCATTTTGGTCTGAAAACACCTGTAGTGAAAAACCTGAGTGAGGATATGGTTGAATAAGACCCCCCAAACGTTAGTACTAGCTTCATACTCAGGCTGACAGAATGTGAGGACTGTACCGCTGATGAAGATGATGGCATGATCAGACTGTCTCTCCAACACGGCTTGAAGACGAGGCAGGTCAGCAGGAAGACCCCGCCACAGTCGCCTGACTGAAGCCCCTCTTGCTGACACCAAGCCCCCAGCATTAACTCGCCACATCATCAGACCTGGAGGGAGGACGAGATGCAGCTGTGAGCATCTGTGTTTCATTTCACTGGAGCCCAACAGTTTCCACCCTGCTGTGTTCAGACCTTTGAAGAAGAAAGTCTCTCCTCTGATCTTCGCCACCACATCAAAAGTGGTGTTACAGCGATCAATGACAGAGCTGAAAACACACACACACACACACACACACACACACACACACACACACACACACACACACACACACACACACACACACACACACACACACACATTGAATTAAGCAGCTTTATGCCTTCATTTACTTTAACTGCTGAAAACAAAACATGGGAGGAACTGTTCTGTAAATCCTCTTGTCCCTCTTGTGTCAGGGATAGTCCAGTCACAGTACAGTACATGTTGCCTTCTGCGTCCTGGGGTTTGGAAAGGATGGTAGCTGCCCAGCTCACAACTGCTGTCAATGACCATGACAGACAGAAGTCTCCTGTTATTGTTATACTGATGACATTCAGATACCTGTGTATAAATCTTTCTCTGAGTGTCTCCACGTCATCTGTTGCATCATGTGTTTGTTGTTATTTACAACTGTTACCTGACAGTCCCTCTCTGCTTCTGAGCATCACGTGTGGAAGACAATCTTAGTTTCTCATCTCCAGCCTTAAAACCTGGCCTGTGATATCCTGGACCTGGACCTGGCATGTATGTGGCTCAGGTCTAGTCTGGTTTTATTTGTGTATTATTTTAAACCTCAGTCTGATCATGTCCAGAGCTGAGTCTGAGAGCTCCCTTTCCCTTCCTGTAATCTTTTTGGATGTTTGTAATTCCAAGTTCAGGTCTGTGAACAACCTACAAATAATCCAAAACTCTAACATGACTGACAAAAGGATCAAGAAGGTCCTATGTGACCGCCATCCTCAAATCTTTGCACTGCCTCCTCATTAAACAAGAATCCATCAGAGAGCTGCTGAAATTACACTCTACACTCTACACTCAGGACTCTCCAGCTGGAGGACTCTCCATCAGCAGGAACCCAGCAGCAGGAATCCAGCAGCAGGGCTGTCCAGCAGCAGGACTCTTCAGGACTTTATGGTTGAGTCCCCTGATCAGGGTTTGCTGTTTTTTCACTGTTTTGCTAGTGTCCTTTGTTCCCACTTTGAAGCCTGTTCTGCAACTGAAAGATGCAACACAAACAAATGTTGTACTCCCTGTCAAAGTCTTACCTGTGGCTGTGGCTGTGATGCTGATGATGACGATGGTGATGATGATGGTTGGATCCTGTGTGGTGTAGCTGAAGCTTTGGGGCAAGCTGGGGAGCGTCTGTAGCAGGCAGCTGGTTTCTCTTACCTTGAAGAAAATCAGAAGTGTTACACCCAGAAAAAACTGACCAATGTCTGATTAAAAAAATGAAGGTTTGTCTGTCTAATGGCCAATCTGTGGGTCAAAACCTGACTCCTTATATAATCATTGGGCTGCAAAAAAAAAAAAAAAAAGAACAAGACACACCAGCCACCACTAAAGTGGAGCCAGTACATCAAGTCCATCTCTGCTTGCAGATGAAATGAGGAAACAGGACTAACTGTTTAGTTACTGCCATGCTGATATGTGTTCATGTCATGTCTGTCTGGTCACACCTGCTCCCTGATTGTTCCTCCCCTCCTGTTTCCCATCTCCCTCATTACCTCTTGTATTTAACCTCATGTCTCTCACTGTCTTGTTGCCAGTTCGTCACACTTCTCAGTCTTCGTCCCAGCCTTCTTTCACAGCCATAGTTATTGTCTTGTCGTGTACGGAATCCTGCCTGCCTTTTTGAACCTTGCTTCTTGGGGCGCATGTGGCTCAGTGGCCTCTCAATTGGAGGGTCAGGGGTTCTATTCCAGCTCCTGCAGTCACATGCTGAAGCCCCTTGAGCAAGACACCAGAAGACACCTCAAATTGCTCCCACTGTTGGTCAGTGGTGTGTGAATGCGTTAGCTCTGATGGTTTCCAATAGGAAACCCTCACATCAGTGTGTGGCTGGGTGAATGTAAACTTGCAGTGTTTAGTGCTTTAAGTAGTCTGAGAGACTAGAAAAGCTCTATATAAGTACTGGTCCATTTACCATTCTTGCCTCAGGTCTGTCTGTACCTCTGCCTGTTTCAGATTGCCTCTCTGTGTGCTGACCTTGTTTGGATTTTGATTGAACGTTTTGCCTTTGAACTCTGATTTTGGGTGTCCTGCATTTGTGTCCACCTTCTGAGCTAAAGTTCATGACAGTTCAGTAAGTGAGTTGATGCTGTAAAAATGGCTGTAACGCTATCATGGACAGGTCTGTTGACCACTAGGACTCCTGCAGTCTTGGCTGCACCAGGGGCCATTTGTTCAAAGAGTTTAATCCAGATCAAAATGATCCTGGATTTAGAAATCCCATTTCTTGCTATCCAGGATCAGGTAATCCGTCTCAGTTTTATACCAGTTTTTCAAAGCAGCACTGAATTGGATCACCCTGATCCAGATACAGTTTTCAAGATTACCAAATCCGGATTACCAGTGCTCTAAATGGGACAATGTATCATATTGTGGGCTACCAGCTCTGTGAAGAACAACAAGTAGAGGAGCCAACATGGGGTCATTGAAGGTGTTTTTTTTTATTTTGAGAAAAAAATGAAGTAAAATAAAATAACAAAAACATCCCCTTCTATTATCTCTTCTATCTATCTTCTATTTGATTTCTTTTATGACCCCTCATCTGAGCCACAACAAATATATAAAAAATAAAAAAAATCCAAAGTGGATATTTTGAAAACGTCTGAAATGTTAGAAATCAAAGAAAGAGGCTAAATGTCCAATAGTTAGCAAAATAATAATAAAAAATGTTCAGGGTTGTTCTTCATCTGTGAAGAAGAGTCCATCATTTCTAAGCTTTAGAAGATGAGATTTCCCTTCTCTGGTTTTTCCCTCTGGTTTGCTGCAGTTTGCTCAGCTTGATTTGCTCCTCTGCCAGGAGTTTCTCTGCTTCTGCTCTTTCAGTTTCTCTTTGTTAACTATACTGAAAGGCTTCATTGGTAGCCCAAGTTAACTTTATCTACTTTATCACTTTGATGGTTAAACAAGTGAAGTGCAAAACACAAATAAAAGTAATGACACCAAATTCTACAATTTTTTTTAATTTTTTGACCAATTTTAAAGTTTTTTAATGTTTTCTTCCTGGAATCCACCTTGAAATCCTGCCCCCTAATGAGATCGGGATAATCCTGATTTTTTTTGGATCAGAGTGATCCAAGTCTTACTGAAAAGTTCTGAACAACACAAACTGAGGGTTTGATCCAGATTGAAACTGGGTTTGGATTATGTGATTTAATCTGGTTTTGAAATCCTTCTTTCCCTTTTGAACAAACCATTTTCAGGAGTGAATTCAACCCGATAACCAAACTCCGATTGGATTACCTTTGAACAACTAGCCCCTGATCATCATGAGGGACAGTGAGAGAGTCAGTTCTGAGAAACAAAGCCTGTTCTGTACAGAAGTGTGTCTGAAGACCACCCACTTATGAAAGCCAGAGGATGAATGTAAAGTAAAGCAGCTGGTTCATGCACACAAGCGCTGTGATCTTAAAGGATAAGTTTGGTTTATACAGTTTTTACATTGTTTATAGAATAAAGTAGAACAAAATACTCACCCAGAAGGTTTTCCTGATCCAAGCAGTGTTTCGGGAGATATTTAGATCCCAAATCGAGCAGCGGACGTCCGTATAATGGGATCCATCGGGACATAGACAGCGCCGCTCCTAAAACTGCATTAATCGTCCAAAAACTTGTGTTTTTCACCAATATCCCATCTTAGTCTGCTCATGCGCATGCGCAGTACTTTCTGGAGAGCTGACTCCTTTCTTTGAGGGGCAAATGTAAACAAAGTCTTCATCAGTTCAGAGGTCATTACAGATACACAGCACTGTCTGGAGTGAGACAGATTTCAGCAGATCATCGATATCTAAGCCGGAGCAGACCATGATGGAATATTGGTGAAAAACACAAGTTTTTGGACGATTAATGTAGTTTTAGGAGCAGTGCTGTCTATGCCCCGATGGATCCCATCATACAGACGTCCGCTGCTCGATTTTGGATCTAAATATCTCCCGAAACACTGCTTGGATCAGGAAAGCCTTCTGGGTGAGTATTTTGTTCTACTTTATTCTATAAACAATGTAAACGCTGTATAAACCAAACTTATCCTTTAAGGAAACATGCATGGCATCATACAAAGGAGGCCCTCCGTGAACCCTGCTGCAGTCACATTTTCTTACAGATTCCCATTCTAATCCTTTGATTCTTTGCAGCATGAGACTTAGATGAGTGTGTGAGCCCAATGTGGAGGATAAACCCAGAGACAAACAGCAATGCCTGTCTTCACTTTCTTATAGGAGCAGCAGAGGTCAGCCAAGGCGTCACGCTCCCAGCTGTCCTGTTGGTCACAAAGCTTCAGCTGCACGCCTGCTCGCAAATCTTGTGACATTCAGTCAAAGTAATAAAGTCTTTCTGCTGTCCATAAGGATTCAACATCTGACCCCAAACTGGAACAGGAGATCCTTCAGGCAGGGAGGTGCATCAGAGCCTGTGCAGGGGGAAAACAAGTCCTGGCTGGCCAAAATGGAGCCACCAGAAGTAGTCTGCTGCCCTCCTGAAGGACCTCAGGAGCGTTAAACATATGAGGGTAACGCATGGAGTCAGACGTTCGGTTACTTGTGAGCTCAGTGGCTCTAGGAGTCGATGATTTGTAGTTAATCAGAAAATCCAACTCCCACTTTTTGTCCTTTTATTGCTCAGTTCTCACTCAGCTCTTAGCTCTGCTCATGGCAGAACTTTGTTTTGAATGACAGCCAATCACACATCTCACACCATTCTGTGATGGCCAGTAACGTGCGGTGAGGTCCATGACGAGGGAGACAGGCAGCCAGCTAAAGTTGAAATTTCTATATGTGTGTTATATGCACGGTGCACTGCTCACATTTACTAATACAAACTGTTACTGGCCAGCCCTGCCCCTTTAACGCGGTGACAGTCTGTGTGTGTGTGTGTGTGTGTGTGTGTGTGTGTGTGTGTGTGTGTGTGTGTGTGTGTGTGTGTGTGTGTGACATACCAGAAGGAGAGACGGTCTGAGTGCATGCAAGGTGTGTGTGGGGCGGGAGTACATTATTTTGGTCTTTGTTTCCTCAATCAATGTGCGGTTGTGCACAAGGTGCACCTTTTTTTCCTCCTCTTTAGTCTTTTCTCTCACTTTGGCCCAGACTCCCAGACACTAGTTACCAGCAACGAGCCAAGTAAATAAATGTTAATCAGCTTTCCCATCTACGGTTCAGAGACAGACTGAAGTCCCGGAGTTAACAAGACGAAATGCCAATTAAAACCCGAAACATACGTTCACCTGCATTTCTACAGGATTTACATCACAGGAGAAAGAGCAAAATACGAACAAAAATAAGCCGTATCTCAACAACACAAGAACACAGGCCAGGCACCTCTGGTATACTCTATTAAACGTCTGCACTAACAAACTATCGCCAGTGAAGTGTGTATATATATATATATATATATATATATATATATATATATATATATGTGTGTGTGTGTGTGTGTATGTATATATATATATATATATATTTTTTTTTTTTACATATATATATACACTTACCGCCCACTTTATCAGGCACGCCTGTCCAACTGTTTGTTGAGGCAAATTTCATGGCCCAGCCTTTTTTAGCCAGCTTTGTGGAATACCCCTCCAACCCCCCTGCAATCTGTCTTTTCATGGGGCCCAAAAAACTGCTGTTGGCGACCCTGGCTTCAGCTACTGACACTCTCACCATTATCACCATCATCACATCATCACCATCATAAACAGTAGTATTACCGTTTTTTTACAGAAACCTTTCTCACTCTGTAACTCCAACAGCAGATCTCTTTCTAAGTGAGTCTGGTTCTGCTCCAGGTTTCTGTCTGCCTCTTGAGGGAAGTCTGTTCTTCCTGTAACTCACTGAATGCTTTGAATGGCTGTACTCATGTTGGGTTGAGATGAGATCACACTTTTTTAATTTGCCCTGATGTTGGATCTCTGTGTTGTGATTTAGTACTGTATAAAGAAAGATGTATTGATTGGTTGAATAGTTGTTGTTTTTGTTTTTTTTAACTTGACTTGCCGTGTCAAGCTAACAAAAAGCAGCTGTGTGGATCTTTGTGTTCATGTGTATTTTGAGGACAAAGTATGGAGTCAGAAATCCCATGATGGCAACAATAAGCTGGATTCACTGAAACTCTGTGCCTGGTTCATTTAATTAACCATGTTTGCACTTCCAGTGGACCTCTGTCTCCCTTTCTTCTAGAAAAACGAGGACAGACGAGAGCTGTGGGTCAGTATGCGGAACAGCTGAGCCCTGATGGTTCATCGTGTCATGGTGTACAGTCGGTCTTTGTGATACAGATTTTTTTTGTTTCAGCTCACCGTAGAGCTGGGTTATGTGCTCCAGGTCTTGGGGTTCCAAACGGAAGTGTAGTGGGTCTCCTACCGGTCCCTGGTAGTACGGTCTCATCACTGAGTGCCGGGATGAGGAGTGAGTTAATCCAAGAGCATGTCCGAACTCATGGACTAGCACGGTGAACAGGTCAGTGCCCTCAGAGGCTAGAAAATGAAAAAGAAAAAAAAAGGAAAAAAAAGAAAAATAACCCAGACCTTTATTGTCTTTTCAAACAAACAGTGATAATCAATGATTTCAATCAGGACTTTATTGTGACATTTTAATCTGACATTATTCAGAGTCAAATTTGTTTTCTGTGGAAGTAAAAACTAATATTTTTACTCATTTAATTCATTAGTTTTTAACTTTTTTTTCGGTTGCATTTGAAAAGTTTTGGCTGATGAGTTATTTCAGACAGTAATGTTAAACTGAGAAACTTCTGCTGATACTGAATGTGTTTAGTATCAAAGAGCTTGGCATCCATGGTGTGAACTTTGCCTTTCTAACCATCAGAGCTGGACTCACCTGAGGTTACACACTATGAGAAAAGATCTGAGGGTTTTTGACTGGTACTACCTGGCTGTCTGAAAGCCCAGGCCTCCTCTGCATCCAGGTGGACTACTCCAGCCCGAGCAGGGTCTGATGGGAAGAAGGCATGGCCAACTGCACCACCTGCCCCATCGAAAGGATAGCCATCACCGTGGTAACCACCTAGGAAGTCTACCTGTAGGTCTGCTGCCTCTGGATTCCCCACCTGAAGACAGGAACGTTATCCTTGGAGCCCTTCATCAGAAGAGAATGACTCATTAACCCAGCCCCAGGCGAACATACAAACCTCATGAAACTCCAGAGGAGTGGGTTCCGCCCAGACCCTCAGAGCATAAAAGACCAGAGAGCGAATCATTTCACGGGACAGATGGGAGGAGGACAGGTACGAACGCAGCCTAAGGACAGAAGCACAGAGATAGGGACACCACAGAGTGTTTGAAGTTAATTTCATTCTTGAGGAAGACTCACACAGAAGTGACTTTGTGAAAGTACCCTACAGCCTCTGGAGCAGTGCAGGTTAATCCACATGTTCCCAAAGCATAGGAAAGCTCTTCACAAGAGTGCACTGGTTCTTCTACAAACTTATATGAGAACAAATACACTGCAGAATCTGAGATCTGAGCAGGTCTTTGTGTCTAGTTTTTAGTATAAATGGTCAAATCAGAGTTAATATAAACCTGGAAAGTCCCAAAAAATGTCTGATTTCAAGATGTTTAGGAGAAAAATGGCACCTGAATGGTAGAGAGTAAAATAATAAAGCTCAGTATTTTGATTCTAACATGTCCCTGGCCACCTGTGAGTTTGATACTAGAGAGATAAAACAGATGAACCACTCTGAAAAAGAATCTGCTGACAGATTCGATCTGACCTCCAGTTGATGTTCCTGCGTTTCCACATTGAGACAACTCTTCTTCTTCTTCTGCTCCCCATGTCCCTCCCCTCTCCACCAACCGCTGACCTCAACAGCTCAGTGTCTGGAAGTGAGCATCGTGGACCTTTCATCAGTGCTATCGTGTCCTCATCTGATGTCACAAAAACACAAACGTTTAAGATCCCCGGTTAGAGATGTTAAACCCAAACCTTGATTAACCATCTTTTCACAGCCACACTCTGTGGTCCTCACCCACAACTCCAGTGTCCTTTAGGCCTGCAAACCTTTGCATGGCTCTGACAGCATTGGTTACAGCTGTCCATGCCTGCAGCTGACCTGCAGAGGGGTCAGGGGGTGGGAGGTAGCCATACATTATCAACCAATCCTGTGACGAGAGGAGAGTGTCACCACTGTTACCATGGGTAAATCATGTAAAACTCTTACATTGTCAATGACCCATCTGGATTGTTGAGCAAACAGTGAACACACAGCATGTGGACTGGTCATTACAGGGGCTGGCCATGAGTCCTGGCTCAAACACTGGTAGTAAATGTTTGGTGGCACACTAAAATGACAAACCAACACTATTGTATAAACTATGTGAGTAAGAAGCCACTTGATGGCAACAGAAGTGCATCAACAACAGGAGCTGGATGGGTCTACTGATGTGAGGTAACTATGCTGGCCAGGAGGTGTCAGACGGTTTGGATGGTTAGAGCACTCTACAAAATGGAAAACACAGACACTACACCGCAACACAAACACACGTCCTGGTTGCTAGGCGCCACTCAAGTGCTTGCCTGTTGTCGCAGCTCTTTCTTTTTTGTTCATTTCTTGTAATTTTTCGTCACTTTTTTTTGTCATCTTTGCATTTGTAGTGGATCATTACTTTGTATGGTTCATTGTTGGTCATGGACACCAAACTGTTTTTGTCTTTAGGGATATTTTTACTATTTCTGCTCCTGTGTTTGTCTGGAGATCCTACATGTAACCTTGACCGCATTGTTTACATTTGAGATCAGCTGTTAGCAGCCTGTAGCATGCCAATGCTAAATGGTGTAAGGCCTGATGTTTCACCACAAGGTGAGGAGAAGGAGATGAGGACGATGTGCTGGCACTGAGTTGATGAAGTGATGACATTGATCTGTCCTTCCATCCATTGTTATTGGGAACGTAAGATCTATCTCTAATAAGATGGACAAGCTAGCCATGCTAACGCAGCAAAGAGGGAATACTAGAAGGCCGAGTAGTATCGTGCTATTCACAAACATGGCTAACAGAGCTAACACCAGACACCAACGACACATTGGAGGAACTGAACCGTTGATACAAGGCAGGATGGATCCATGCTTTCATGTTGTTGAGGCCAAATTCTGACCCTACCATCTGAATGTGGAGCAGAAAACAAGACTCATCAGACCAGGCAACGTTTCTCCAATCTTCTATCGTCCAGTTTTGGTGTGTCTGTGTGAACTGTAGCCTCAGTTTCCTGTTCTTAGCTGACAGGAGGGTCACCCGGTGTGGTCTTCTGCTGCTGTAGCCCATCTGCCTCAAGGTTGGACGTGTTGTGTGTTCAGAGATGCTCTTCTGCAGACCTCAGTTGTAACCAGTGGTTATTTGAGTTACTGTTGCCTTTCTATCAGCTCCAACCAGTCTGTCCATTCTCCTCTGACCTCTGGCATCAACAAGGCATTTTGTCCCACAGAACTGCTGCTCACTGGATATTTTCTCTTTTTGGGACCATTCTGTGTAAACCCTAGAGATGGTTGTGGGTTAAAATCCCAGTGGATCAGCAGTTTGTGAAATACTCAGACCAACAACCATGCCATGTTCAAAGTCCCTTAAATCACCTTTCTTTTCTATTCTGATGCTTGGTTTGAGCTGCAGCAGATCATCTTGACCATGTCTACATGCCTAAATGCATTGAGTTGCTGCCATGTGATTGGCTGATTAGAAATTTGTGTTAACAAGCAGTTGAACAGGTGTGCCTAATTAAATGGCCAGTGAGTTTATTTTCTTATGGCTTTTTTAGCACTTTCTGTACACTTTCTTATTTATTTATCTATCTTTTTGTAATGCTGCGGTGACTCCTGAATTTTCCCTTGGGGATAAATAAAGTATATTCTATTCTATTCTATTCTATTCTATTCTATTCTATTCTATTCTATTCTATTCTATTCTATTCTATTCCATTATATTCTATTCTAACCACAAAAAAACACATCACAAATACAGACACTCGAATATAACAACAAAGAGCTACAACACAAGTAAAAGTGGTGTTAGGTTGAACATGGACATATGTCAAATATGCTGTGAGGATGATCTGTTTTAATTGGACTGCAGTGCCACCCTTTGGCCCTGAGTCTTACATTTCTGTCTGCTTGTCCTTTTGTTTGTTTGTCTGTCTGTCCATCTGTTTGTTTGTTTCTTTGTTTGTCTGTATTTCAGTCAGTTTGGTTGTTAGTTTGCTCATCTGTCTGTTTGTTTGTCTGTGTGTTTTTCTGTCTGTGTCTGTGTCTGTCTGTCAATCTGTATATTTGTCTGTAAGTCTGTGTGTTTGTTCGTGTCTTTCTGTATTTCAGTCTTAGTCTGTCAGTCAGTCTGTCTGTCCATCTGTCCGTTTGTTTCTTTGTTTGTCAATATTTCAGTCAGTTTGGTTGTTAGTTTGTTTGTTTGTCTGTTTGTTAATGGTCTGTCTGCATGTATTTCCATCTGTCTGTTTGTCTGTCTGTCTGTCCATTTGTTTCTTTGTTTGTCTGTATTTCAGTCAGTTTGGTTGTTAGTTTGCTCATCTGTCTGTTTGTTTGTCTGTGTGTTTTTCTGTCTGTGTCTGTGTCTGTCTGTCAATCTGTATGTTTGTAAGTCTGTGTGTTTGTTTGTTTGTCTTTCTGTATTTCAGTCTTAGTTTGTCTGCCTGTCTGTCTGCCTGTCTTTCTCTCTGTCTGATCATTCGTCCGTTTGTTTGTTTTTACCACCAGCTGTGTGCTGTCATCTTCAGTTGGGCTCACAGGTGCAGTCAGGGGTAGGCCAGGTGTCACTTGGGCAGTGGCAGATGTTGGCTTCCATCCTTGGCTCAGGAACAGAAGCAGGACCCAGATGCTCATCATGGCTGCATCCTTTAGGGACGATCACCTTGGAGAAATCTTCAAATCTGGAGCCTCAGGTGATTGTGTCTTACTGGAGGAAACAACTCATTTAATTGAAATTTGAGATAAAGCTAAACTTTGAATCATTTCTGACCTAAGAATGAACAGAGTGAACCCTCTTGTCAGTCAACCAAAATGATTGTCTCTGGGGGAGGCGGGGCTGCGTCAGGCTAGCGTCAACACACAGAGTGCAACAAGTGAGCCTTGTGAGCTCGTCTGGGGCAGCACAGGTTAACATGGAACTTGGGAGGAAAAGAGATGATTGTAAAGCAAATTGCCACACCCCTAGAGTAGAATATTTCCGCTTAGGGCTGAACGATTTTAAGAAAAGATTGAATTGCGATTTTTCTGGCAGATATTGTGATTTCAATTCGATGCACAATTTTCTTCAAATCAAGCTTTGGGATATTTACATGTAGGGCTGAGCGATTTTAGGAAAAGATCTAATTTTTCTGGCAGATATTGCAATTCAGGATTTTTTAATCATCAATAGTGATGATAAATAACCTGTTTTCATCAATTTCTACTCCTAAACAGAGGCTTTGTGTTGTTGACCTGCTTACCAGCACTTTTAACACATAGATTGTCTACAAATTTGTAAAACAGAATGTGTATAATACTTGACACAACAGATCCTGGGTCAGTCAGGAGCGCTGTAAAAAAATTGCTGCTTTGGCGATCTCAAAATTGCATTGTCTAAAATTGCGATTTCGATCTGAAAACGATAAATCGTTCAGCCCTATTTCAGCTTCAAACGAGCCCATCAGCACGGGCGAGCCAGTGTGCAGCAACAAAATAAGGCAATACAACAAACTCACATGTTCACCTAAAACACAACCACCTGACCCAGTTTTCCCAGATGGGGAAGAAACAGCACCTGCAGATGCAGAGTCTTTGTCCTGACAGTTGACACTCACTGAGGTGTTTGATCCACAAAGTAAATACAAACAGTCTGTGTGTTCTCACAGACAGTGGATTCTGAACGCTTCAAACTCAGACAACTGGACTGTTTATGGTTTGGGCCTCATGGATGAAAGGAAAAACACCTTCACAAACTCTGAACAGTCCAGTTGCCTCAGTTTGGAGCGTTCAGAATAACTGACCTGGATGATGAGAAATTACATGGACATAGAAAGTGCAGTTTGCTACATCAAAAAGGAATTGTTGCCCTTTAAAACAGTTTTTTGTTCAAGGGAAATTTTTGACTGAGTCCATTTTATTTTTATTTTTATTTTAAACTTATTTATTTAGGATATTTGAAACTTGTTGATTTTCTAATTACAATAGTGAAAAAAATACTCATAAAAATGTATTGAATTTGAATGGATGTATTGCATTTTTATCATATAGTAGTTTTATATATGTGGTTAATTTGGCTTCAAATATTGTCAATAATACTGTTTGTTGTCAACAGTTGTGGTACAATATATCGTCCAACAAAATTTGTTATTGGCAAGGCCCACGGTTTTCAGGTGTTTCCAGCCTCAGACTGAAATCCTTTCTGGATCACACCTCCATCACACATCAGCTGATGCGCTCCTTTCATTGGTGGTTCAACTGTTTTCATTGACATAATCTACAGAGACTCATTACCGCAGAGGTTTGTACAGAAACATATGGACCCTCTCTGGTGACAGTGGAATAAAATAAATAAATAATATGTGGCCACGACTTATTTACTCATGGCTACAAGATAAAAAATAATAATAATGCGTGGCCACAAGATAATTCTCATACAGTAGTGTGGTCACATCTGTGACAGATTGTTGCTGGTCATTGTTTGTGAAGAAGGTAATTGTAGTCTGCTTTTGTATTTAAGTGTAGCTCTGTCATTGTTGTCATGACGGGTGTAATGTAAGTAATGATGTAAAGGAAAGGGAGAGGGCCTACAACCATGTGATGCCAGACATGTCGGTGTTAATGCTAAATGAAGATGATATAAAGTGCCAGCTGAAAAGTGTAACAGTTGTTTTTTAGCGCTGATATCTCATATCTTAATATTTGATTAGCTAAGTATTATGTTAATGCAGCATGAGGGTCATTTTCAGATAATAAGACAACAACGATATTTTGTTTCCTTGTATATATTTTTTTATTTATATCTATAATTATTTATTTATTTATTTTTGTTACCATGGCGGCGCTTATAATAGCTGCAGCTTATGGCTCTCTCAACCAGTGTGTTGAAAACAGACAAATAGACAATCTTAAAACTAGATATGATAGACATGAACTGCTCCGGATAGGACAGGAAGTCAAACAGAGCATCACTTCTGACTTTATTAGCTCGCACAACATCCCGACGGACATAGCAAGAACTCCTGGGTCTTCGTGGCTCACTACGCCGACGAAGAGGCGACGTAGGCAGCGTCGAGAGAGAACGCAGAAGCGGGGCTGCAGGGCCGGAATGCTTACATGGCTAAGGAAGTGAGCACACAAACCACCTCTCCCAAGCATCTTTCTCTCGAATGCACGATCCCTCGCCAACAAAATGGATGAGCTGAGGCTCCAGGTTGTAGTTAACAACATCGTTAAGGACAGCTGCATTATTATGATCACGGAATCTTGGATAAACTCATCCATACTGGACTCGGCTATCAAGCTAGCAGGCTATATAGCATATCAACAGGATAGAACGGATAAACAACAACAACTGGTGTACTGACGCAGTGACTGTGGACAGCCAGTGCTCTGCGGAACTGGAATATATGACTGTTAAATGCAGGCCCATCTATCTTCCCCAGGAGTTAACGGGGGTGTCTGTGACTGTTGTTTACATCCCACCCGATGCTAGTGCTAGCGTGGCTAATGGACTACTCCACATCAGCATTAGCAAGCAGCAGAGCTGACACCCCGAAGCAGCAGCACACATTGTAGCAGGGGACTTCAATCATGTGGACCTTAAAACAGTGCTCCCCAGGTTTCATCAGCATGTTAAGTGAGCCACCAGAGGAGCTAATATACTGGACAAGGTGTACTCCAACATCAAGCTGTGTTACAAAGCTAAACAGCTAGCACGCCTGGGCCAGTCTGACCACATGTCCTTGCTCACGATCCCTGCATACACCCCCCTTGGGAAAACTGCCCCTAGCACCAGAAGGAGGATCACAACCTGGTCTGATGATGCCTCTGAGTAGCTACAGGACTGCTTTGAAAGGACTAACTGGGACATTTTTAATACATCAAAAACTGCACAGACAACGTCACAGTGGATAAGACTATCCGGGTGTACCCTAACAGGAAGCGCTCTGTACAGTGCAGCCAGAGCCAACCTGAAGAGGGGTATCAGAGAGGCCAAGAGAGACTACAGCAGGAGGATCGAGGACCACCTAGAGAGTAACAATAGCAGACAGGTGTGGCGGGGGGTCCAGCACCTCATGAACTACGGGGACAACACTGGAGCTGCTGAGGGAGGAGCCTCACTGGCAGAGGAGCTGAATAACTTCTTTGCCCGCTTCGAGACAGGATCTCAGGAGGCAGCTACACCACACCCTGCGGTCCAGAGCAGCTCCAGCCTCACACTGGAGGAGCATGACGTGAGGTGCACGCTGAGGGCGGTCAACCCATGGAAGGCAGCTGGACCCGACGGTGTCCCTTGACGAGTGCTGAAGGACTGTGACCAGCTGACCAGCTGGCTGGAGTGTTCACTAGACTCTTCAACCAGTCCCAATTCATTGTTCCACCGTGCCTGAAGTCCTCCACCATCGTCCCCCTGCCCAAGAAGCAACACATCTCCAGCCTCAATGACTACCGGCCAGTAGCTCTAACTCCAGTGGTGATGAAGTGCTTTGAGAAACTGGTACAGGGTCACATTACCTCACTCCTCCCCGAGAGTCTCGACCCCCACCAGTTTGCCTACAGGTCAAACAGATCAACAGGGGATGCTGTAGCCACAGCACTCCACATGTCACTGTCCCACCTGGAGCAGCAGGGGACCTACACGCGGATGCTCTTTGTGGACTACAGCTCCGCGTTTAACACCATCCTTCCTCTAAAACTGGTGGGTAAACTGGAAGACCTTGGACTTCCAAACTGTATCTGTACATGGATCTACAGCTTCCTGTTGGACCGTAGGCAGGGGGTGAGCGTAGGAGACCACACATCCGGGTTCGTCAGCCTCAGCATCGGCTCCCGCAGGGCTGCGTGCTGAGCCATCTGCTCTACACCCTTTACACATCGGACTGTACTTCTGCACATCCCAGAAACACCATCATCAAGTTTGCTCATCTCTGGGGGGGATGAGCCTGCATACAGGGCTGAGGTGGAGCAGCTGACTGGGTGGTACAGTGATAACAACCTGCTCCTCAACACAGGTAAGACCAAGGAGCTGATCATCGACTTTCGGAGGACTAAGACAGACATTACACCCCTACACATCAAAGGGGAATGTGTTGACAGGGTAGAGGACTTCCATTTTCTGGGAGTCCACTTAGGGAAGGACCTGACCTGGACAGTGAAAACCTCTGAGCTACTGAAGAAGGCCCAGCAGAGACTGCACTTCCTGAGGGTGCTCAGGAAGAACAACATCCCCCAGAGACTGCTTGTGTCTTTCTACAGGTGCACCATCGAGAGCATCCTGGTGTACTGTGTGTGTGTGTGGTCCACCAGCTGCACAGTGGCTCAGAGGACGTCACTACAAAGGATTATCAGCACAGCTAAAAACATCACAGACTGCCCTCTCCTCACACTGGAAGAACTGCACCATTCCCACTGCCTTTGAAAGGCGGGAAAAATAACCCAGGACCCCTTTCACCCCAGACACCACATGTTTAATCTGTTACCGTCAGGCAGGCAGTACAGGTCAATCACCACAAGGACAAACTGGTTCAGAGACAGTTTCTACCCATTAGCAGTAAGGGTCCTGAACAAAGGCTGAAAAAAATACCTCATGTGTCATATAAATATGATATAACAATTACCTCATTAATGTACCTGGACATGGCAGCTATTTTGCACTTTTAACTGTTTTGCACTGACTGAAGGGCTCTTGCAATTTTGTTGCACTGGTTGCAATGACAAATAAAGTTCTATTCTATTCTATTCTATTCTATTCTATTCTATTCTATTCTATTCTATTCTATTCTATTAGATTCTATTCTATTCTATATAAGGCCGAGCCCCAAGAATCGGGGCGAAGCCCTATTTAAACCCTTGCCATTATTCTTCTTCTTCCGTGTGCGCCTTTAACCCCAAATTGCGTGCCTTTTGCTCGGAAAAAAAGGCAAACACACCTAGCCCATAAATTCAATCCTAGTAAAAAATTTATGATTCCACTGCTTGCCCAAAAATAAATGCTCCATAGCACCACCAAGGGGCTCAAAATTTCAATCCCTCTGGCTACTTTGAGTTTCAGGCCTGAAATTTTGTGGGCATGACAATCATGCCTAGACCTACAAAAAAGTCGCTTACAACTATCATGATATCTCCATGAACAGGGACTTCTTTATTTGGACCTGAACATGGTAATTTGGTGATTTTTTTAGGCTACATATTTGAACTAACGAGTCCTAGGTTTTTTCACTTATCAACCCCAAACTTGGCCTGAGTATGCTAGAGACATTGGAGATAAATACTCATGATTAAATTTTTATAATTTTTATAATTTTTGGGGGTGTGGCTACAACACTGGCTCAAATTTCAGCATTTTTAAACTTTTTTAACTTCGTCCAAATCTTAATAGCTCTCTTGTACAATGTTGGATCAAGACCCAAATCCTGATTCCATTTCTATTACTAGTTGCACAAACAATAATGTTCCATAGCACCACCAAGGGGCTCAAAATTTCAGTCCCTCTGGCGAATTTGAGCTTCAGGCCTGAAATTTTGTGGGCATAACAATCATGCCTAGACCTACAAAAAAGTCTGTTATGACTATAGTCAATTTCAAACAGGAAGTTCACTATCTGGATGTAAACACTGTATTTGGGGGATTTCTAGCCTACGTTTTACATGGAACAATTCCTAAGTTTCTCATCTGATACACTCCAAACTTGGCTTTAGTATACTACACACATTAAAAATGAAAGGTTACAAATGGATTTTTGCCACGTCAATGGGTGTGGTCACAAATGACTGTCAAAGTTGACCATTTTGGCTGCTTCATGAAAACCTTAATAGCTGTCTTGTACATTGTTGGATCAGGACCAAAATGCACACAGAGGTTCATTGTCACAGCCTCAGTGCATTTCTATCACTGGTTGGGCTAACATCAATGCTCCAGAGCGCCACCCAGGGGCTCAAATCTGCAGCCTGTCCAGCTACTTTCAGCTACGGGCATGACATGTTTTGGGCATAACTACCATGCTTAGACCTCCGTTCATGCCATATTTTGCTGCACTGGCTAGGATATGCTCTGATTGGCGGGCACCAGGCGAGGGCTTGCAGCTTTAATTCTTTATATATTTGATTACATAAAAGTACCTGGGATCTGGTTGCTGTGGGAAAACTGCTAGATGATGTTTGTGTGTTGGCTACTTGGTAACAAGTTTCATACAGATTTTTGTTATTTTTACAGAATTGTTTTCTGTAATATCTGTAAATTGTTAAGTTTGGATGTTCTAAAGGCCTTCCTGCAGTTTCTGCAGGGCCGAGGAATTCAAGAAGAAATCATAAAAAATCTAAAAGATGACAAGGTGAGCTATTCCTCCCCCAGATGTTGGAACTATGCAATTAAGAATGTTTTGCAATGGTTAATTGTTATACCATAGCCTTATAAACAGTGTTTTTATTCCGCTTCACATGGTCACACTCACAGTTTTCTTTAAGGTGAATAGGTCTTATTCCAACCCAGAATAGCCTAATTTCAAGTTTATATGAATATTACCAGGATTTTCTGTTTTACTTGCTGAACACCTTTTTTTGCCATGGGTAATTGTTCACCTTATACCTTATCAATGATCTTAGGCAGAAGACGCTCGAACACATTAACATGTTTCAGTCTATAAAGCCAGTTAGTCATCTGAACAATCAGGTTAGTTGTATTTGTAAATTGCAATTTATTGTTTAACATTATCATAAACATTTAAATTTGTTCAACAAATCTGTGACTCAATAAACCTATAGATGTTTGCATTGATTCTGTGGATTAACGAACTCCATTGCTGCAATATCAGTGTACCATGTCTCAGTCCAGTGAGTAATTTTTTTTTGCCTGTTTAATTAATTAGATGTGTCAAGTGTCATAAAAGAATAACTATCCTTGGATGAAATTTAAAGTCTCAGGAAGCCCTGAGATGCCAAGTTGACTTGAAAACACCTAATGTAGGTTATGCCATGTTTTATCCAAAATGTTCACTGTAGCTGGCACTCTTTGCTTTCATGTTCAGCTGAATGGGTGTGTGAAGTGAAGATTCAGGCTAAAGCATGGTGTGAATAAAATCTTTCCCAATCAGCTTGGCATTGCTGGGCTTCATAAGACTAGGACCTTCACCTTTGAGCTAGTTCCTGCTGTAAAATGTAAAATAGTAAAAAAAAAAAAAACAAGAAGGTAAAATCGATTCATATTCCACAGCAAGAATCTGTAGAAAAAAAAGAATATTCATATGAAGCTTATTGAGCTCTTTCATTTAAAACATATATGAGTGTCATAGAGGTAAAGACTGCACAAATATACAGTGGTATAGCCAATAGGAAAGATGTGCAGGGCAGAAAACAGAGAAAAGAGGAGGAGGAAAGGAAAGCCCAATTAAGAGGATGGCTATGTCAACAAAGTGCTGTTTAGTGTTTCTGTGTTATTTTAGGCTGACTGGCACTAAAGCTATCGTTAGCTAAGTAATAAATCTAAAGGCAAAGCTAGCTAAATAATGCAATGTTATGATGAGCTATTGATAGATTCATACAGATTGAGATGAATGCTCAACCCTCACTTTTGGGCTTAGTAGTTTTATTGCTATAGGTTACTACTTTACACCTGCATTGCAGGGTTGCAAAACCCAAACCCTTGTCATGCTTGCCGAATTTGCCTTGAGTCTCAAAATTAGTAGCAGGCTGCCCCATTATATCAGTGATAATGTGGCTACAGCTATCAATTAAAAAATCGATTTAAATTGTTTGTCCTGTGCAGCCATATATGCTTTTCGTAAGCTAATAACTGTACCCGTGCCTGTACAGACACACTCAGCAAATTCTTAAAGCCCCCAACTCCTGGAGGAGAAGGGACTTCTACACCACTCTCTGAAGCATGTAAGTAACTCAAACCAATTATTTCTGGACTCTATGTAATTCAAAATACACTGCTGTGTTGAAGATTGTTTGATTGTTTTGTTTTGGGTTTTTTTTTCTTACCTCCTTAAAGGAGTAAAACTGGCTTTGTTATGTGAGCCGGGGGGCACCCAATCTCGCTGGGGCACCAAAATGTGTAGGACCTGCCCTGCCTAATATTGTCAAAGTGCATAAATTTATTGAAGTAATCTCACTGTTAATGCTTCTGCTTTAACACAAATACACTAGTTGAAGGGATGGAAGAACAGTCCACTTAAGATAGACTTTCAACCTCACCTGAATAATGTGCTGAAAGCAGAGCTGCACAAGTTATTTGTCCAGGTAGTCCCCAACACACAGGCCCTCATCTTTCATTTCACCCAGAAGATGGATCCAGTACTCCATGCCTTCTCTGCGCAGCTCACCCCACCAACTTTCAGTCCTCTGATTTGTCGTACTTGCTCCTGTAATGTAGCTTTGCTCACCAGCTCTGCTGTCGACATCAATGCAGCGAAGGTTGGTCTGGATGTCTTGGATAACCACGTTCTCTGTTCCTGCATTGGTCCCGATGATGCGGGGACAGCCACCAAACTCCTCAATGGCCTGTATGAAGTAGCCTCCTATGACGTATGGGTCGCTGCTTGTGTATCCAGCTTCCAACCAAATTACATTGCACCAATAACCATCTATGCGTCCACTGATGCAGATTCTGTACGGTTTTAACTTGTCATAAGAATCTACATGCCAGATATAGTTGGGTGCTTGAGCAAAATACTGCCTACGATTTAATATTCTGAAACAACGATTGACTGATGCATCAGGGTCCAGAGCTTCAAGAATCAAATGAACACCTTCCTTTTTTGCACATATGCCATTTTTCAAGCACTTATTGTGCATCCACCTGTAGCCATGTAGTCTCCCAGGTCCTTCCAGTTGGTGAATGATGAAGTCTGTGACCTCCCAACATCTGCAAATTCCTTGCGTTCAAGACTGTGCTATTTGAGCAGCCGGATTAAATGTCTCTTGCTATGTATCAACCCGTATCCAACCGCAATCGACAGAGGAATGTCATCGTAATTCATTCCCAAATTGAAATAAATTGAGATTATTTCAAACTTGTCCATAACCATTAAAAGTCTTGATATCACTGTAAAAGTGACAGATCCCGAATTATCTCATGGCCACACATCATTATTATTATTACTTTTACAGCAAGTTATTATTTTTCTTTTTACACCAGGTGAATTATCTCGTGGCCACACATTTCTTTTCTAATGTCACCAGGGGGGCTTTATAGGAACAGGCTCAGTATGCTTGAATATTCCACTCCTGGTGACTGAGGTCTCTCAGGAAAAATTTAGAATGAACCCATGACAGCTGATGTGTCACAGCATGAATGAATGAATGAATGAATGAATGAATAAATGAATGAATAAATGAATGAATGAAAATAATGGGAAACATGCTCACTAAAATTCCCACAGGGAAACACTAAAGCAGACTCAATCAGGAGATGGAGGAACATTACCATAAAGCACAAAGAGGAGGAAACACTAACAGGACATCCTGGATATCTGTGTGTGTGTGTGTGTGTGTGTGTCTGTGTCTGTGTGTGTGTGTCTGTGTGTGTGTGTGTGTGTGTGTGTGTGTGTGTGTGTGTGTGTGTGTGTGTGTGTGTGTGTGTGTGTTTGTATGTGTGTGTGTGTGTGTGTGTGTGTGTGTGTGTGTGTGTGTGTGTGTGTGTGTGTGTGTGTGTGTGAGACATGGAAGGTGCACCATTTAATAAGTCAGAGTCCAGCGGGCTAAGGAAGGAGAGTAATCAGAGGAAAGCGGTGAAAGCGGTGAAGGAGGCTAGAAGGTGATACTACAAACAGCTAGGGTTGTAGCTGTCATAGGAGTTTAAGTCCTGACAGGAAGCAAAGTGTGGACTTTCCACACACAGTGGATATCTTTTGCTGTCCCTAACACCTTCATTAAAGTTATCAGCGTGAGCAGCAAACCCTGGGTGTCACACAAAGAACCATAGAGCTCAGATGGCGTTGGATCAAAAACCTTGTCTCATTTTCAGTATAAGATGTCTTTTTAGTCTTAAAACAAGCCAAATTCACCTGACCAGTCCAGAAAAAAAGTCTTGTTTCAAGTTGTTTGAAGGCAAAAATGAGGTCTGAATTCCTTGAACAAGTAAAACAAAATTTTTCATTCAACATGTAAATGACCTGCAAAAAGATATGTCTGAGGAGGACCAAAGGGGCGTGCTCAAAAGCTCTACTCCCAACAATGAATACCTATCTCAGACTGATTAAATACAACAGGATTCAGAGAATTTGACACCCTGGATATACTGAACAAGATCAGTCAAAGTATTCCTGATATCTGTGTTAAATGCAATGCTGAAAGGGGCACCTTATCTCATTGTTTGTGGGACTGTTCTGAGATTGGAAAGTTCTGGATTGAAGTCTCAAAATGGAATTCTCAGATGACTTTGATTCCAGTACCTGACTGTCCTATGGTTGATATTTGTAGATTGTACCCAGAGGACTGTGTGCTAAGCATCAAAGAGAGGAAAAGTACAGACCTGTTCAAAACAAAAAACCCTTTTTGTAGCATTGTGTCATTTGACGTCACAAAAGGGACTGGCATTTCTGTGCTCTACTTTGAGCCAATGTGAATAACAGGTGGTCATGAGCGAGGTCGGGCTTTACGGGTCATGGTTTTTTTTGTGTTTCTTCCAAAGTATTATTTAATTTGACCATCCATTAAGATGATTAAAATGTGTTTGGATGAATGAATGCAGAAATATAGCTTAACAAGACATGGATTCCACTTTTTCGGACTCAGTGAGTTAGCTTTCATGCTCTGATTTGTTTTGTGAAGCTGACAACACAGGACTTTATTTCTGCATCGGTCACAAATAACCCAGTAATCTGTGGAGCCCATTTCTTAACAGGAAGATTGATGTGATGGAGTCAATTCTATAAAGTGTATGGATGGAGTTCAGGATGGGATACCGCAGCCAGGTCCAGGTGAGACTGACGTGGCTGCTGTCCCATCAGACAACTCCAGCTTCACCGGCAGCAGCAGCCTCTGGCCATGCTCCTAGTGGCAGACGTAAACAAGGATTTGTCAGAGATTCAACTTGAGGTTCAACCCTATGGAAACATGAGCTGGCCAAGTCTTGGTTTTCTGACTCTGGATCAGTGGATAGACTCTGATAAACCTCTCTGTCTTTCTCTCTATGGGTTTTATCATGACGGTTCAAAGCGCGTTGCTTTATGATCAGCTCTTACACATACTACATATTTTGAAGTTAGTGTATCTGATTTCAAACTTTAAATACGCTGATGTGAACACAGCATTAGGCTACATATCTCTAGCTAACAGCGCTCACTCACTGGAACACCTGCTCTGTTCTCCTCTGGTTCTCCTCACACCACAGCTCCACTGCTCTCCTACAGCTGTGATTCCACCTCATCCTGCCCTGTTCCTGGTCTCCATCTTTCTTAACAGGCTCATAATTATAACCCTGAGGACCATCATATGGATAGAACACAGGTTTTCTGTGGTGATCTGTGTTGGCCTGTGTGGACTTTCCCTGGTCTCCCCTGCAGAGCCTTGGCTCTGCTCTGTCTCTCACTCTGCGCTCATGACTTCTGCACACCTGATTATGATCACAATCACCTGAAGGCTGTATTAAAGCTCCGTGGAGGGAGGACTCAGTGCCAGATTATCCACCAAGTGGTACATCCGCTGACTTAAGAGTATCTAAAACATTGAAATGATCCTTGTAGTGATTGTGCTGCTTGTAACTGCTGTTCTCCTTTGTTTCCTCCAGTGTCTTCATGAGCCTCCTGTCTCTTTGCCTCACTCTGCCACGCTCTCCCACAGTTTCCCACGCTGCCTCATGGACTCTCACCTGTCTCACCCTCCCCACACCCTCAGCACATTACCTGAAAAATAAAATTCACTGTAACTGCTTCCTTTGCCCCTGCCTGCTTTTGGGTCTGACATTTATTACCAGTCGAATACCGTAACATTTTCTTCCTCTTCCCTGACAGGAGTGACAGTCTGATCCATGTTAATTAATGTTAAACAGAGGCAGAAGCAGTGGGGACTCCCTCTGTGACGTTACGTTCAAATGCTGGTTTTTAATGTGAAAGTACAAAAACCCGTACTGAAATGACTCCAGGAGACAATGTGGCTTATTCATTAAGGAATTTATTTCAGGATATTATTTTTAAGTTGTTTTCCTGTTAATTTCCTAACATTTGTCTTTCATCTGCAATATTTAAAGCAATGTGAAATTGAATAAGCTTTGGTGACGTGAAGGTGAAATGTCCTTAACTTTCTTACCTTAACCAAGGTACCAGCTATGCTCTGATTACTAATGTCACAACCCAGTCTTTACATTTGATTCTGCTTTAGCTTTTTTGTTTGTTTCCCCTCTGGGACAGGGGGACTGGATATTACATAGTTTTATGGCTATAAGTTTGGTTAAACATGTTTAAAGGTATTTTTGTAAACTTGTGAAAAAACACAATAAATAATGGTGAATTTTAAGAAATCCCATGACTCTCATCTACAGGCTTCTTTGAAGTTGCATCAATTTCTCTGGAAAACCAGATCTAAAATTGTTTTACTGAAGCTCTGTGACTTTGACTTCAAAGTGAAATGATGAAAACAAGCCCAACCCACGCTGGTGAGGAGAAACGTTTGGGAAACTCACATTCACAGAGCGATGGACCAGCAGGCTTAAAGTGATACTCCGGGATGGAACAAGTTGGGTCCTATCACAAGGGTTAGGGCAGAAATTACCCCTACAGCAGTGATTTTGTGCAGCAGAAGCCCAGAGCGCTCACACCAAACACCCCCTCCCTGCTCCCCTGCTGGTTTCCTCTGCACTCAGACTGGGCATATTTTACTTGACCAAAAACACAAATAAACGGACTCCCACTGAAAAAATCTGATATGGGTCTGCATTCACGCTTTATTTAGAGAATTTTCAGCGCATTACTTTTACACAAAAACACCGCTAAATAAGGCTCTAGTTCTCATCATGTCTCTTGGTCCTGGCAGACTACCTGTGTTTGTTTATATCTGGCATGCCGCGCGTGTAGACTGATACACTAAGCGTAATACACTAACTCGATACACTACACTAACTCGTAGCCAGCTGTGGCTCTGCAGTGGAGGTAGCGACACAGTTGTGTTGTAAAACAGCACAACCATTTCAGTCTCTGCCTGTTTTTAAATCCCTTCTTTAGACCCACTTTTTCTCCCTGGCCTTTGAAGTACAGTAGCTGGCGGTTGTATTATTATTATTATTATTATTATTAATTTTACTTATTTTATTTTGCTTCTTCTGTGTTTTTATTCATTTCAATTTGTTTTATGTCTTTTATATTGCTCCTTGTCTTTGACAAATTCATTTTATTTGTGTTTTATGTCTATTCCTTTATCTTGTATCTTATTCACTCTCCTGTACAGCACTTTGTTTTAACTATGGTTGTTTTTTTAAAGTGCTTAACAAATAAAGTTGGATTGGATTGGAGATATTACGTTATGGGCCCATTACATTTTAAAAAGGCCAAATTTATTATGTTTATTACGTTATGGGTCGTTATTACGTTATGGGCTTCTACGAGGGGTAATTTCTGCCCTAAACCTTGTGATAGGGCCCAACTTGGTCCATCCCTGAGTATCACTTTAAGGCTCCTCCGCTGTCAGCTCTTGATTTAAAGGGTTCTTCCTCTGACAGGTCCTCTGTGTGAAACGTCTGAACATTAACGAACATAAAAGCTCCATGAAAGAGCAGCTCCATGAAAGAGCAGCTCCATGAAAGAGCAGCTCCATGAAAGAGCAGCTCCATGAAAGAGCAGCTCCATGAAAGAGCAGCTCCATGAAAGAGCAGCTCCATGAAAGAGCAGCTCCTAAAACCAGAAAGTCTTCAGCCACTGTAATTGTGATCCGGTTATGAAGTGCTGTTGTCTAAGTGTGACGCTGATTTTTATGCCACTGATTCAAAAATCATCTTCATGTCTCTGTGTTCAGGATTTGTTTTTTTAATCTTTCCAACCCTCAAGGCTTCTTAAACCTTCCCAGACCTGAGCTTCTTGTGAGCATTTTGTATTTCTCATTTGTCAGACCTGATAAAATATAATATCTAAACTCAATCTTTGTACAGGATTTTTTTTCTGTTAGATATTTGTTGTTATAGATAAATACACTGTGTCACTGTATTGGGTCTAATGTTGTGATATCAAAAAAAGTTAACATGAGCAGGGTGTCTAAATGTGGCTGAGGGATCAAAGTCTCTGAAGGGGCATTTATGTCAGGAGGTTGAAATGTGACTCTGGCATAAACGCTTCATTCAGAAACAGAACGGAATATGGAGGAGACTGATTAGGATAGAACCCAAAGGAAACAGAATAGAATAGAATAGAATAGAATAGAATAGAATAGAATAGAATAGAATAGAATAGAATAGAGGGACTCTGTAATGCCTCTTTAAACTCAGAGGATGGAAATGTTTTTGCTTCGAGGCTCTGAGCCGAGGTCCCCGTCTTGTCAGTATGTGCTGGTTTTTGTGGTTGGGCCATTATTTTTCCTGTCATTAACACACTTTGGACCATTTCTTCTTTCTACTGTAGTTTCAGTGAACATTTCAGGCAGGAAGTGAATGCTTAAAACACAACCATCAGAGATTTTTAGTCCCATTGGTTTGAATTCGGGTGTTGTTGTATTTTAGTATTTTTGTATCTTTGCAGTGACAGAGAACAACAAAAGAGTATCAAAGCTGAGACAGCAGAGTGATCACCTGAAAGAGGCTAAAATATGACAGAGCTAGGAGTGTTTGGTTTTTCCTCACATGATTCATTTTCCCTGAATTTTTATGTTTTACAAGCTTTGCATGAACAGACCAGCCTCTGTATTTTTTGAGCAGCGAGCTTTCATTGGAATGAAAGAATTTTATAAATCAAAAAACCACGAGCAGATTTTATTCCTGCCTCGTCTGATGGTGTCTGTTAGTCAGACCTCAGTACTGTTTCAGGTGTTCTATGAAATCACCAACAGCTCTTGTTTTGTTGGGCTGTCACGCTGCAGTTTTTTCATGGTCGACCCCCCCTAACCCCCACGACAACAAAGCATGCACCAAACAAGCTTCACACCAGGTCTCAGTCTGCAAAGAGAAGAGGAGTCAAAGCACACAGAAAGAAGTTCACTTCCTACCTTTCTCTTCCTCCTCCTGTGTGTCTGTCCTCTCTTCTTTCTATCACCCACTGAACGAACAGATGGGTCTTCTCTTCGCTCCCCCCCTCCAGCCTCCTCCTACCCCACCCTCTGACACTTGTCTATCAGGAAGAAGTCCCTCTGTCTGCCTCTCTTCAGCAGATCCTGTTTTCTTGTCTCTTTTTACCTCTGCCACCTCCACTGATGTTTATAAAAAAAAACAACGTGACTTTCTTTGACTCAACACTCACATTTAAACAAAGACTCCAGCCAGCTCTCTCTGGATCCAGATTCTTGTCTCTAACCGGGTCTGAGGATTAGTGAGAGACCCACAGCAAAAACAGATTTAGATTTTCTGTGTTTGCATGTGTGGAACAGCTGCATGTTCATGTGGATCTTCACTTATATGGGGGCATTAACATTTACACACAATCCTCTTAACACACAGATTAAACTCAAATTGAGGAGATATGCTCAGCACTTCCTTTGAGTCTTTGTTTCCATTTTGCTCGTGCCGTATTTCTGTGGTAAGCCTTTGGATCAGCTCCTACGGGGGTCACGCAGCCAGCAGTTTGACCCCTTTCCTGGACTGACAGCCTTCTAGTATATTCTGCTGGTGCTGCAGAGGGAGAAGCCCTCTTTTGAACACTGACCACAACCTTCTGACAGTCTGCACTAACAATCTGCCGTTGTGTGTGTTAGAGGCTGCAGCTCCCACTGGGATCATTTAGCTCCAGCTTATCTGCTCTCTGAGTGGGGGGCAGGCTGAGCTTAAAAACACTTAGAGCTGATGTGTTTTGGAGGAAACCTGAGTCTTCTGATGTGTTTCTGCTGTCAACCACATTAATCACGTTACTGACTGATGCTCCTCGCACTCCAGAATCTGAAATATGAGTTTTTCTGTCTTAAAAATGATATAAGATGAGCATTTACATGTAGCATGCCAGTAGGTTAACATGCCACCACCACCACCACCCTTTATATTTGTTTAAAGGTGGACGACATGCACATGGGCCCATGAAAAGAAATAGTGGGCCCCTATTATTTTTTTATTTGGGGCCTTTCTGGGGCCCTCTCAGTGCGCCCGGAGAATCCTTGCCCTATTCAGCACCCATGATCACGGACTTCATTAATACTTCAGTGGTTTCTCTGTCACTGTTTTTCTTTGAATAAAAGAGGAAACCTTCATATAAGCTCTGTTGAAAACCTCAGAGTGAAATGCAGATGAAATGTTTCCTCCATCACCAGGACAACAAGGGGACTCCCTCAATCATGCAGCTGCACGGGCAGGTCAAAGGTCATCTGGAGTAATGGCTGATGGATGCTAGGGTGGGGACCCTTTAGAGACATGAATTGAGTTGTGTGTCTGGGGGCTGTGTGGGGCTTATTTTGTTGTTGTCTATAGCAACAGAGGAGCTCTTTTTGGAACTCAGAGTGAGTCTGTTGAAGAGGCCTGTCTCTGACATCCTGCACCCATGATGGGACCCTAATATCATACTGGGACAGGAGAAGATGCTTTCATCTGGAACTTATGGAACTGAAAAAGGCTCCTCCTCCGTGAATGTCTGATGGTGGACTGTGAGGTGAACACACAGCGAAAGTGTCTTTGATGAAGAACGACCTCGTTGGACCTCTGGCATAGGTCCACCAGTGGAGCTTCAGCTGGAGCACAGGCGTCCCCAAAAAGAGCACTGTTCAGCTCCAGACCCATCACAGGCTCCAGACTCTGCAGGCAGGGGCACATATCACCTCAGCCTGACTACTCCATTCATCCAGCGGAGGCAAACAGCTGATCCGCGGGGATTCCCTCACATTCTGACATCAGCCATAGCATGGAACTATGTGGTTGTTTACAGCCTAAAACAGCCACACTCCTCTCCCCGTTGCTGAAGAGATTTCTGTCCAGATGCAGGGAGGGGAGCAGGCGGGGAGGGGGTTTGGGGGTATTTGCTCCGGTGGACCAATCAGGTCAGACTTGCTCCTAAATATTCAAAGAAGGGAATCGCTGACGTCGGCAAACCCCGGAAATTCCAAACAGCTCGTTTTAGGTCTGGATTTTACATTTACAAGCTCTACTAAGTAAAGGTTTTGTCATTAAATGTCACATTTTGTGGGCTGGGAGGAAAGACAAAGAGCCACAAATTTCACTAAACAACTTAATAAAGGGAGTTTTGCATAATATGGGACCTTCAATAGGTAACCTGTAATTGTACTGGATTACATTTTTAAAGTAACCTTCCCAACTGCCTGTGAACCACAGACAGTTTAACGCACTTTTGGAGGAGCATGAGACTGAGCGTCGTCATCAAGGTGATTTGAAGATTTCAGATGTATTGAGGATGAAATGCACCTGAGTTCCTCTCCCTTTACCTGCAGTGTAAATAATGCTCATAATTATATAATATCATAATTATAATTATGTCATTCTCAAAACAGTTCAGTGATCAGTTTAGTAACAGTTCAATATGATGTATCTTGCTTAATATTTGGATTACAAAGAAAATATTGTGATGCCTTTAGAATGCTAAGAACCAGTGGTGTGTGGTCAGGGGAGGCAGGGGGGCAGTGCCTCCCCTAGGCTAACAAGAAAAAAAAAAAAAAAAAAATAATATATATATATATAGATATAAATATATATATATATATATATATATATATAAATCAGTTGTTCATATACAATTTGTCATAATTAAAAAAAATTAAAAAAGGGAAATTGCTGATTTGTCAATAAGAAGGAGGCTAACAGAGGGGACAGCATTTGGCTTCATGCTTGTAATGTGCGTCAAAGGCAGAGACTCTGAGAGAGAGAGAGACCGTTTACTTGAAATCACATCGTTTTGCAGGTTGGTGCATGAGTACTAAGGTCTCACACTGATTAACGTGGGCATTGATGAGGCACAGCGCTTCTCTGCCTCCGCAGGTTGTAATACCCCACCCTCTTTGAGGTCTCGCGATAGTTTTAGTGCAGACGTTTAATAGAGTATACCAGAGGTGCCTGGCCTGTGTTCTTGTGTTGTTGAGATACGGCTTATTTTTGTTCATATTTTGCTCTTTCTCCTGTGATGTAAATCCTGTAGAAATGCAGGTGAACATATGTTTCAGGTTTTAATTGGCATTTCGTCTTGTTAACTCCGGGACTTCAGTCTGTCTCTGAACCGTAGATGGGAAAGCTGATTAACATTTATTTACTTGGCTCGTTGCTAGTAACTAGTGTCTGGGAGTCCGGGCCAAAGTGAGAGGAAAGACTAAAGAGGAGGAAAAAAAGGTGCACCTTGTGCACAACCGCACATTTATTGAGGAAACAAAGACCAAAATAATGTACTCCCGCCCCACACACACCATGCATGCACTCAGACCGTCTCTCCTTCTGGTATGTCACACGTACACGTACACGTACACGTACACACACACACACACGCACACACACACACACACACACACACACACAGACTGTCACCGCGTTAAAGGGGCAGGGCTGGCCAGTAACAGTTTGTATTAGTAAATGTGAGCAGTGCACCGTATATATAACACACACATATAGAAATTTTAACTTTAGCTGGCTGCCTGCCTCCCTCGTCATGGACCTCACCCCACGTTACTGCTAAGAACCTCTTTCCAACAGTAAATGAAACTCATGTTTTAGAGTGAATGTAACTAAAAATATTCACCAATATGTCACAAATTGTGACATTCATATTCATTAATTTCCCTTCAGGGATGAATAAAGTATATTTTATCTTCATCTTTATATTGGTAAACTGAGCCACTTTTCCATTGTTTGACCTGTAGGCAAGAGGAAATGAAATTAAAGTAAAATCAACACATGTACATTAATTTCATGATGTCTCACATCAATGGAAATAATCAGAACACATCCATAATGATTGTTCATGGAAATATAGCCTGTCAAAAAAAAAGGTCTTTGTGGCTCAACTTGCCCCAGCCAAGGGGTAAATTGCTTCACCTCAAAGGGTAAATTGAACCACGTGGGGGTAGGTTGACCTTTTGACTTTTTCAATTTTCAACTTGAGCAGAGTTAGAATATAACTAAATAAACAACAAACAAAATTGAAACTCAATTTCAGTATTCAGAATATTTTTTTATAGGCCAGCCTTTCAAGAAAAAACAGCAACAATACAGCTGTAAAGTAACTGTAGCCTTCAATGACTAAATAACTTCTGCTTATTCAAGGTAGATGAGTCTTGACTGCAGGGGTGCAATATGTTGCTTCGCAACAAATGTGGGCTACTACATAGTATTTGAGGAGCAATGTTAATGCCAATGTAACACTGTAACAATAGTTGGCTTTTACCTCAAGTTGAACTGTAACCTGACCCAAACTTAATAAACACAATCAACAGGGCTTGAGTCATCGTACTTAACTGTGGAATTTCCTCTGTGTTCTTGCTTGTCTACAATGTTACACAAATTAAAAAAAAATATATATATATATATGTTTTACCTCTGACACTTTAGTGACTCATTGTGGGGTAAGTTAAATCACTGGGTCGATTTACCCCAAGCAGTTTGGCTCACTTTACCCACGACCCATTTTGTTAAAAACAACCTAGCCTAGCAATTCAGGCTAATACCTAGCTACACGATTCACACAGTTTTATACATTGATAGTTCAGCAACACATTCGATGTATGTTTTTTAAATATAGTTAAAATTATTCTGAGTTTATAGTCATTATTCGTGATGTGTTGAAAATTTACTTTGACATGCCAAAAATGATTTTTGGAGAATAAAAGTTACTTAACCTTTCAACTTGTGTTTCTGTTCACCACAGAGAGCTTGAAATGAGGCGGACTAACTAAATCCAGAGTCATGTGACCACTGATGCGTACCGTTTCCCAGAGACAGGGGGTGGGTCAATTTACCCACAGGCTCAACTTCCCCATGCTCCCCTATTTTGTTTACCATTGTTTTGGTGAAATTTGATGACTTTTTTTAAGGCCACTTCTCTCACTTTTTCATTGCTTAACTCTAACCAGCTTGTCAAAACAAGCTGGTGAGAGTATATTTACTGCGTTTTATAAATAAATACATTTTTTTTTATGCTGATCTGAGCTCAGCCTTTTGGCCCTGCTCTCCGCCGTTTTTTCAGTTTCTCATGTGGCCCGATTGGAAAAAAAATAATTGCCCACCCCTGATGTAAACAGATGCTTTCACGGCGATGTAGGCGGGCCATACGCGTGTGAGATGCCGCTAAAGTCTTGACAGAGTCTGGTAGAGAAGTGTCACTGCTGGTGTACTCTCCAGCTGGGGTACCGCGCTGTGGGGGGCAATCGTGCTTAAGCACGGTATGGCTTGGATGGCCAGTGTGACCATGCCCTGAAGCGTGCCAAAGTAGAGAAGTGAATCGTACTCAAGCACCTAACGGTTAGATAGATAGATAGATAGATAGATAGATAGATAGATAGATAGATAGATAGATAGATAGATAGATAGATAGCAGGAGCACAACAGGAAAACAACAGTAAAATAACAGTGACGAATATAAAACAACAACACAAAAGTCATTCATTTTGCCATTGCACAGTCCCATAATTGTGTAAAGTGCTGTTAATGCTTGTTTTTTTGCGGCATTGACGGTGGTTAATGCTGTTGGATAGAAACTGTTTTTTAATCTGTTTGTTCTTGTTTTAATTGTCCTGTACCGTCTGCCTGATGGCAGCAGTTCAAACATGGAGTGGCCTGGGTGAAAAGTGTCCTTTACAATTTTCTGGGCTCTATTAAAACAGAGAGCACTGTGCAGTTCGTCCAGTGAGGGGAGGAGGCAGCCCACGATTTTCTTGGCTGTGTCAATCACCCTCTGAAGCACAGTTCTCTGGGCTACTGTGCAGCTGGTGAACCAAACAGTATGTCAGTACTGACTCAATGTAAAAGGACACAAGCAGTTTCTGTCCGGTGTTGTTCTTCCTCAGAACCCTCAAGAAGTGAAGCCTCTGCTGCACCTCTGTGCTGTTCACGTTCCAGGTCAACCCCTTCCAATGTGGACCCCCAGGAAACGGAAGTGTGACACCCGCTCCACTCTGTCCCCTTTGATGATGAGTGGTTGAATGCCGCGCCTTCAGTCTGATTCCAGCCATCATGAACAGCCGTGGTGCTCTGTATGATTGAACTTTCATCAACCAGTTTCATTCAGGAACACACTGGTGTCTTGTCTGTGATGCGGATTTGCGCCGTCATTTATATAATTCAAAGTTGAATTTTTAGCACCAAGAATTAATAATGTAATCCATGTCTGCACAGACAACAGGGGATGTAGCTCAGTGGTAGAGCGCATGCTTTGCATGTATGAGGCCCCGGGTTCAATCCCCGGCATCTCCACTTTTCGTTCGTCATGTGAAGTTTTCCTGCATTGATACGAACCGCCGCAGTCGCACAAAATGCTTTCAACGCTGTCTCTTAATGCTTTCGAAGTCAAACATTGATCGGTACTTACGAGCAGGGCACACTCGCAAAATCCACACACATCTGCAGGTCCCTGTCCCTAAGTGTGGAGCGAAGAAGGCGCATTGCGCAAACTCTGAAAGGCCTCCAGATTTATAGCAGACGAATGACGTTGTTAGAAAATGAATAAATAAGTTAATTCACAAAGAAATACGTAAGCCATAAATAAATGATGAAACACATTATACGTTTATATCTTCATGATTATTTGTTCCCTCCCCAATGCATGCCTTTTGAAATGTATGTAATTATCTTTATATTTGTGAATTCATATATTTTAATCTATTTTATTTTATTCTGTTGCATGTACAGTTTTATAACTATTTTTCCAAAATGTAATTCTGTCTCTTTGGTCAGAGGAAACTATGCATGTGGGACATTACCTTCTGCTTCATATCGAATGAGGACATTTGTGTTCGTTACTGTGTACATGGTCCTTTCAGTAAGAAAAATCAAGCCTTCATTCATTAAACAAAACAAAACAAAACGATCCTGCTTGTGTTTGAGTTTAGGGTTGCTGGTCTCTGATCTCTGGAGGTCCTGCTGAGAGCTCTCACCAATGGATCCATAGACATTTGGGCTCTGGGCTGCATTACTGCTGAGCTGTTGATGGGCAATCCTTTGTTTCCTAATTATGATGCATATGATATGGTATATGATACCGCACGTATCTATACATATACATACATATTATATTATATTATATTATATTATATTATATTATAAAATATTATATTATATTATATTATATTATATCATATTATATTATATAAAATCTGGACATTGATTTTGTGTGAGGTAAGTTGAAGTTAGGTTAGTCCTAATGTTTGGTATTTGCTCTTTGAAAAGTTTTGTAAGCTTTAAAGTGTGCTGCTGTGTATCTTTGATCATATTGCTTCAGATCTATACACACCGCGTTTGTTTTAAGCCGCCAGGTGTCACTGTTCCCTCGTCATGAATACTGCACCTGCCTGTGGAACTGACACCGGGTGTCACCCTGCGGAGCGAAAAGGTGAAGGCGTGTTTTACTGGTTTCTGTGTTTGACGGGAGGGGGATTTTTAAGATGTTCGTTTCCAGAGGGACACTGGGACACGTGCTCTGTACCTGCGCAGCTCTCATCCACCTGTGGACTTGTTGAGAGTGGCGGTGAACCAAAGCGGACGGACTGTGTGAGATATGAGGTGAAATGAGGCTTTCCTCCGTAAGGTTTGGATGTCTGCTGGCTTTGGTGTGCTTTGTGTCGCTCAGCTGGATAAAATCAGTCCCCCAGCATGAAGGTGAGTTTCCTAAGAACGTCACTTTGTCCCACCGTTAACAACTATTGGTCTACCTGTGTTATTCTTACCTTTGGATAATCTGAACTCAGAGAAAAACTCATGAAGTAAAGTATCACAGTAATTACAGCAAGCAGAACACATAACCAGCGCCAACATCAGCCTCTTATTAGAGATAAGTTACAACGATCTTTGATCAATTTGAAAACGAACTAAAACTCCAATCGTCCTCAGTGTTTGTTCAGTTTGTGTTTAGAGTACCTTTGTGCATGTGATATGGATACATTTATGTTAAGAAAGAGGTGTTAATCCCATTTCAAGCCATAATAACTGTACTTAGTGTACACAGACACGTTCAGTGGGGGTTAGTCATTAACATATTGGATCAAAGGTTTCCTAATCATATTGAATGGTTCAGATAACACTGTCTCTGATTCAGAGTTCAGTGTAATGGTGATTTTTCTGGCAACAAACCACTTCCTCATACAGCTGCCTCAGTGGTTTACCAGTGACACACACACACAAACACACACACACACAGACACACACACACACACACACACACACACACACACACACACACACACACACACACACACAGACACACACACACACACACACACACACACACACACACACACACACACACACACACACACACACACAGAAGAGCAGACACGTTGTGTTTCACCTGGCAGGTGTTGTGGGGGGGTCTCTGACGCAGCAGTCAAAGGTTTACAGAGTGTTTCTGTTTTAGTGAGTTTACAAACTGCAGTGCTGACCCTGCTCAGGAGCAGGATTCCTGTTTAGAGTCCAAACTCAAAGTGATGCCAGGAAACTGCATGGCTGGGGAATATCAGGACCAGAAATACCAGTATTGGGACTGTCAATCCTTCTTCAGCCACGATTCCTGTCACAGGACATGGAGGCTCAGTGTCCACAGCATCAGCTGGGCAGTCAGTGGACTGAGGATCCTCATCATAGATCGTAAAAAAAAATGGACGTCCACTTGCTCAGCTCGAATTGAGGTCTCAACAAAAACTGCTCCCTCTGGTGGCTGGCTGCAGTATAGGTTAAAAAATCTGGCTTTCCAGCCATTCCAGATGGGCTGTGGTCAAACTCGTAGAAATGTTTCTCACGTCTGATTGCTGTGGTGATTTGAAGATAAAATTTGGCTGTCTTGTATCCAAGTCCTCTTTTTTCTGGAAAGTTTCATTTTCATTAGTTATACGAGGTTAAAAACGAGGCTTTATGTAACATTTAAAGATGATTGACAGCTGACATTTTCGTGTATTTTTAATCGGGGATTGTAAAATATTTTGGGAGGTAGAGTTAAGAAGTGATTAGACTCAGGTAAGAAAAAAAAGATTATTATTTTTGTCACCCAGCTCCACTCAGATTCTCCCAGAATCCCTCATTGTCTCTACTGCGCAGACTCTGGCTCCACAACTGCTACCAACGGCTGCGCCTGTGGCGGGAGTATTTTGGCTTCAAAACCATACAGTGATAAATGGTGGAGCCACACTGTCCGCTCTATTTACAGTCTTTGATCCTCATCTGCCTTGTCTGATTACACCTCAAACCTCTGTTTGTATTATTTAACTTCAAAGGCCCATTTACACTCCCTTTATGTACGAAAAATGCATCAGTCAGTTTCAAATGATGTTACAGTCACTGCCCACTTAGTTCTGTGCGTCCTTTGCGCTGGCATTGCAGTTAACCAATACATCCACCAGCCCAGAGTCAAAAGTTTATGACAGTGAAACTCAAAATCAAGCATGGTGACTGTGCAGGAGCTATTAATAATGTTCCGCATAAAAGACAAAAACAGAGGCAGCGTTGTAGCAGGCAGTGGTCAGTGAGGCACTTAAATGCATCGCGAAAGTTCTGCCATTGTTATTTCTTCTTCATGTCTCACTAAAGCTTTGTATCGGGTAGTAACAGCAACACTGCCCCCACGGTTTCCAGCGGTAATGCTCTGTTTGGTCTGTATCTGTAAGCTTGGAAACGTGCAGATATATGGATGAAATGAACGCAGAGCATGAACAAAAGGCACTGTCTGTATCCGTATACCTATCTGAATGTGTATGGGCCTTAAGTCTTGCTCTTTTATCTACCTGCTTTTATGACTGTGGAGAGCACCTCTTTGCTGTTGGCATTCTGATATGAAATACACACACACACACACACACACACACACACACACACTCACACACACACACACACACACACACACACACTCACACACACACACACACACACACACACACACACACACACACACACACACACACACACACACAGACACACACAGACACACACACACACACACACACACACACACACACACACACACACACACACACACACAATTAAACTTGTGCATGAGTATGTGTATACAAATGAGTATGAGTAAATGAGTAAACCTCAGTGCCTTCAGAACTCTGCCACCTGCAAGGTCACATCCCCCCAGTCCTGATACCATAGTCTTTAGGGTTCTCACCAATCTACAGTGAAGCGCAATTGGTGAGCACACCTTGATTGGCTGGGTTCATATGTTCACATCATATGAGTGTGCATGTGTTAGCATGTCCACACAAGGGGGAAACAGGAGTGTCCTGTTTGGTCGCAGAGCAGAGTTGTTCTTTGGTCCTGTAGCTGTGTGCGTGGTCTCATGTCCACACTGCTCCTCGCTCAGTTCCGCCAAAAACACAGGGACAAGCACACATAACATAGAATAACAAAGTATGCTGCCCCCCCAACACACACACACACACACACACACACACACACACACACACACACACACACACACACACACACACACACACACACACACACACACACGCACACACACACACGCACACGCACACACTCCAACCCACCGCAGGAGTAGTCCCCCTGATCATGGCAGGTTATTTTGCACACTGCCTACATCAATTTGATGTTATAAATTTGCAACAGTGGGCCTTGGAGGGATAAAGTGTTGTCACCATATCTATCTATCTATCTATCTATCTATCTATCTATCTATCTATCTATCTATCTATCTATCTATCTATCTATCTATCTATCTATCTATCTATCTATCTATCTATCTATCTATCTATCTATCTATCTATCTATCAGGAGGAGTCTGCACTTCCTTTTTGTGTGTGCTTTCCCTGGTGAGGAACTTTTAGCAAGGCCTCTGGACACGGTGGAACATTGGTTAATCCCATGGCTGGTTTAGTCCTGTGTATGTGGATTATAACTACCTAACCCTAATGTCTCTCTGCTGACTTTCCCAGTGTCACAGCGTTTTAGAGAACAGCAGAGTCATTCGGATGGTATCAGTTGTCTGTCAGTAACCGTGAGGCAGCAGTTTCAGACCTCACGCTGACCTGCAGAGGAATATCCCGCCCCTCCATGGAGGAGTGGAGGCTATGTGGCTCATGGGAAAACATCAGTCTGATCTAAAAGCAGCTGTTTTTTTCCAGCTCATGTCAGAATGATAAGCAGGTGTTGGGGGTGATCTTGGTTGTGAGCAGAGGTCTCACTCTGACTCTCAGGTACCTGTTCCACTGAAACAGGTTGGTTAATAGGATCTGTGAAACACAGCCCAGTCTTGTGGGCGTAGCTGCTGGCCTTACTTATCTCTTCAGAGGGTAAAGACAGATCCATATCTGCCTTTTGCCTCAGGCTGGTGACAAGAACACTTGCTATATGATATGGTGTAAATATCTGATTTGACCGTTATTTGACAGTTTGGTAAAAGAGATTAAAAACATCTGATAGTATGTGTATAAAACCCTTTAAGCTCTGTCATCTTTTGGATCTCTGCTAGAAAAATGAAATACTCACATTAGAAAGAGTAAATTTCTGCAACTGCTTGGTCTTTTTGAGTCATTCTAGTGTCATGATAAAGAGATCACCTGTGCAGTTTGTTCAGAGGTGCAGTACTGGTCTTTAAGTCACTGGCTCAGAGTAATAACTCAAGTATTACTCAAACAAAAAGTTCGGCTGTAGCATGACTTTACTGTGTGTGTTGCTGAGTCTCTCCTCTTTGATCTGATGTGTGGTATGACAGACCTGATTAGCGCTTTGTTATATGCCTTTTGATGTGGAGCCACCTCAAAGTCCCCCATATAGGATCCTTAGGTTTTAAAGGGTTAAAATCATGAAAAATGACTTTTGCCAACTTTGATATGCAAGTCACTTGTTACACTGCATCTGTTCATAGTTTCATGTGGGTGCAAGAAGACAGTGGTGGAAAAAAGATTTGGTTGACCCCATACATTTGTGAAACACCCCTGAAGATATAGCCATGGGTGATTATTGCATCATTCTAATAACTGGTCTTCATCTGTTGGTAGGACCAACACCACGGCTAGACCTGCAGACCCTGTACGAGCGCCTCATGTTGGCCGAGCAGCTGGGTGGGCAGGTCAGAAAGGAGCTCAGCAACATGCTGGATGAGCTGAGGAACCTGTCCAGAACTATGAACAACACCAACAGCATCCCTGCAGGTACCGGTCTGAGCAACCCAGGCAGGAGTCCTACTGAGAGAAGCCGATCAGTGAAAACACATATCATTCAGACCAATCCAACACTGTGAACTTCACTTACTGGACAAACACATCACTGTTCACACACTTTACAGAGTGTTTCAGTTTGAAGAGTGTAAAACAGAGAGGACAGAAACCAGGGCCCTGATAAATAAGCTGTATTATGGGTTTGATCGGTGTGGGTAGCTAACAAATAACAAAGTTAATGACACACCTCCACTCTCCCCTCCCAGCGACAGAAACAACGAAGGATGATTTCTTCAAACAGGCCATCCTACAGCCCAACATCTTTGTCTACATGCCTCATCTTCGAGAACATCCAGAAAGCCTGACAGCCAATGTGGTGCTGGGACAGGGACGCAGAGGAGGTATGGAGCGCCCTTCCATGACTTGTTCTTTGTCCATAGTTATCTGAAGAACAAAACATTACCTCTCAAGAAGTGTCACTGGGGGAGGTAAACAGGTATAGCTGGCTTAAAGCTGGCAAAGAATGGGCTTTTGAAAGACAGACGAACCAAAGTGAGAGACAGCCCCACCACACAGCTTCATTCTGGACCTTCAGGTCTGGCTGCCAGACACTGGCTGCAGTACACTGTCTGCTTGAAATACTCTGAGGGGTAGACATGTTTTAGCACAGTCATGACAGACCTGAAACAGACAAGAAAAACCTGACAGACCTCCTTTGCGTGTCAGGTAACAAATTGATTCTGAATTCCTTCCTCATTTAGCTGATGTCTCCAGGAAGACCTTTTCTCACAGCCCCCTGTCTTTTTTCTGAGAAGATCTAAAATGGATCCTTTCAGAGGTTCTGCTGATGTTACATCTGACAAAAGATTCTCCTGACAGCTCACACAGCCACTTTGTTCCCCACTTCTTAGGCCCTGTACACACATGGCCAGGTGTTTTCAAAAACCAACATCCCCCTCTCACTCCTTTAAAAAAAAAAACGTTCTTCCACACGCAGCTGGTAAATCCACCAGGTTGTACTGCTAACGACATGCCAAACCCATATGTGACTGTGTTTTTAAGACATGAAATACATGTTATTCAATCAGAATGAATCCCTGTCATTCAGCTGTATTGTTTGAAGGTCCCATATTCTGCTCCTTTTCTGCAGTTTAATCTGGACCATTGATGTCTTCATGAAATGGTAGTCACATGTTTTGGTCCAAAAAGCCAATAAATCAAGCACAGCAGCATTGTTTCCAGGCTCTCAAAGCCCCTCTGTTCAGAACGCTCTGATTTAGTGGGCGTGGCCTTCATATGTAAATGAGCCACCGCTGATACTGCCCTGCTCTTCCACGTCACTGAGAGCGGCGCCACGAGCTCCGAGTGCACAATGTTTAGAAAACAGCAAAGCTTGTTTACCATAACATTACAGGCTAAAACAACAGGCTAACCGCAGCTAGAGTTAGCATCCTGAAGCTAACACAGAGACAGGGGGAATACTAAGGAAAAGCTCTTACATCTGCTCCACAGCACACAGCATTTAAAATACAAAAGCAAGAAGGGAAGTGTGACAAAAAAACACTTTGAAAAAGTTATTTATTGAAAACAAAAAGTAAACTGAAATAGGCTGTTTATCAGCTTATCAAAAGTTCAAGACTATAGCTCAAAAAATTACAAAAAACTCAGAATATCTCCACCGTTCTTATTAATCACATCAAAAATTAGTTTGGGCATGCTTGATGCCCCAGCTGACCGCAGTAAAAGCACCTGCCATCCCTTAGTCAGTGTTTGCGCTCCTCCGCAGGGAGACGAGTGTGACCCAGCTGCATGGTGTCCTCCACACTGGTTGGAGTATGATGGTTGTGTGATAGTTGTACTATGGTTGTATGTAATGGTTGTATAATGGTTGTGCGTCTCTCTTCAGTGTCCATGGTGATGGGGATCCCCACTGTCAGGAGAGAGAAACAGAGTTACCTACTTAGCACACTCAGCTCTCTGCTAGGTGGCCTGACTCCGGCTCAGAGGAGAGACATACTCATCATTGTCTTCATTGCTGAGGTAAAGTTAACCCAGAGAACAGCTGCTTCTGATCCCTGGGGGTAGGTGTGCTCTGGTAAAACTTCAAGTCCATCTCAAAGAGGAAAGTCCTGACACTCTGAAGATTCAGCCCAGTGCACCACTTAGACTGCTTTGTATTCTTACTCTGAGGAAGGATCTTGGCTCAGTCTTTTCAGTAAGACTCTTCTGCCTGCTCAAGGTCAGACAGTGGAACAGCAAGAAGCAGGGCACAGAGGTGATGGCTGTGTGAGGTCTTTCCAGGTAAAAAGACACTGATCGAACAGTGAGCTGATTCCAAAGTTTCATCCCCATTGACTGTCCCGTCTTTCTGACCACTCAGAGCGCTTTTACACCACCAGTCTTATTCACAACACATCCACACACTGACGTCAGAGGCTGCTTCTGTAAGGGACCATCGCATACCTCTAACCAACAGGGGGAGCAGTTTGGGGTTCAGGGTTTTCCTTGAAAACTAAGGCTTGACATTAACTTTTTTGCTCAATAGCCACTATGGCTAGTGGTTTCCCAGAGTTACTAGCCACTCAGCATTTTCACTAGCCACAATTTTGTTGTTGGATAATTATGTTTAATGTGATTAAAGCCAATGATGACATGCTAAAGTTTACTTCAACTAAATTTACAACCTTTTTAAATATAAATAACCCCTGTGCACACTCAAATAAAGACTACATAAATATTTGATGCCACAGGTCATTATCAGGTATTCAGCTCTGAAACGGTCCTGTGGAAGGTTGTGCTTTTTTAATATGAAAATATGCAGACTATTGAGACAACATTATAAAAGTAGTAGTTTATTATTGCATTTAATTAAAGTTGTGAAGGCTGAAGATATATATTTATTTACAACCGTCATTTTTCAGTAATACGCTAAGTACCATACTTTCTGGACTATAAGTCACTTCGTAGTATCAAAACTTCAAAAAATGTATGATTATACATTTTTTGAAGTTGTATCAGTCAAAAAATGTGTCATGAGAAGAGGAAGAGGAGGAAACAACAGATTTACTAAAGTCACACTGGACTATTAAGTCATTATTTATAATGATTTGGTTTGTTTACAGTATTTCCAGAGTGATTTTTTTACTTATAACTTTGATAAATGTTTGTATATTAGGAGGTTTAAATATTGTTCCTACAGCTCCTCATATCTGTGACCAGTTTCTCTTCTCTATGTGCGCTTCTCGATGCCCACGCACCCCTCTCCTCATAGAGAGCCAAAAAGACGCGAGTGAACTTTTAAATGAAGTTGTCAGGCGCTTAACACCAGGAGCTGTCATGGTGTCCAAGCGGGAGGCTGGAGATGAAGTCTGAGCACCTCTCAGCAGTTATGTCAGCAAAAGACTTGGCGAATGGACCAATGAGCAAACACTGTGTGTAGGCAGTGCTCATGGAAGCTGTACTGTCATGGTCTCATATTTCAATAGCTTTAGTATTTCAGATGCCGTTTCAGAAAACTACAATTAAATAATTCAACCAGCCAAAGTGGCTAGTAGGAGTGACGGTGTTACCCGCCACAGCTGAAATCCACCTGCATTTGGCAGGTTGGCAGGTGTTAAAGGGGACATATCATGCTTGTTTCTCCTTTTCACTATGCCAGACGAGGATGCCTGTAAAACATTTCTGCCCTTAGAACAAGTCATTTAGTTCCTTCATTGCCCCACAATAGCGTTCTCAATATCCTCATTTTAGTCCATTCTGAAGATCTCGTTGAAATGCTCCGTTTGGAGAATGACCTCAAGAAACCTCGCAACGTCACAGCCCTTTGTGCTCTGATTGGTCAGTTCTATCAGAGGGGCGGAGGGGGTAGAGCCAGGGGGCGGTTTTTGCAGCATGGCAGTATTTACAAAATCACCATATTGGATGGGGCAGACCGAACGAGTTTGCTGTTTGCCAAAACTTCACCGTAAGGCATTGATAGCACTAATAAAATGGCAGAGTGTAGGATACGTCCTTTTGTATTGGACCCCGAGTCAGACCCAGACGGTTCTGCAGCTCAGGAGGAAGAAAATCCACCTGGACACAGATCATCTCAGGAAGCTTCAGTGTGGTGAGTCAAACCGGTACTGTAACATGTATAGTTTATATGTGGAAATATAAGCAGACTTCACCAATAAACTATTTCTATAACAGGGCTCCATCCTGCTCCTTCACTTTTCTCTGTCTGTTTTATCCATCATGCTGAAAGTGTCGTCTAAAGATCGCCTCTACCGTCAGTTCCTCATTATGTTTTTACTCAGTCAAGTTAGCCAGAGCTAGTAGGGAGCTCTATTTATACTCTGCTCTTGGTGGGTGTATCCCTCAGTGGCGGTTGTGTGACTAACTGACATCACAGAGGAGGAGCTGCTTTATCAGATTACTCCAATAAGAAGAAAGGATCCTCGTGTCGTCACGACGGTTGAAATCTCGCGGTCAACTGGCAATGACTTATTTTCAGAGGCATCAAATCTCGTTCTAGGATATCAGAAAAAATACAATATCTCATTTTTTGAAAATTCAGGAGGTGAAAGGTCTTGTTTTCAACTTTATTATTATATATGTAAGTATTAAATCAGGGATCAGCATGGTATGTCCCCTTTAATGTCAAGCCCCTCAGCATGAAACCTGAAGGAGCCGGGGTCGCACCCCTGACTTTCAGACTGAGGGATAATCGACTCTAAGCCACAGCTGCCCGTTCGGCCAGTGATATGTGTCATTTGGTGGATTCATGGATGACTTGTACCAAATGAAGAGCTTTTCCCTTGAGTTTGAGCTCAGACTAGAGTGAGGACAGAAGGGGGTAGCTGGGCCCAGCCTAAGACCCACCTCTGACCTACAAAAACTCTGATTTGGCATTATGCTATCAGCATCCGGCTTACATGCCCCCTATCAGGAGGGGGAAATGCAAACAGGACCAGGCTTGACTGAGCCAACCTGTACCAAACTGTGCTGATCTCAACTGGACTGCTTAGTGGAAACGGGGCTAAAGATCCACCAAACAGTAAATGATCTCTATGTCTGTGGGGATGATGGTCAGCTGGCTGGTCTTCTACCATGACCATTGGATTGCATCTCACTGATCATGATGACAGGCTGATGACAAGAGCAAGAAAACACTTTGCTTCGCCTTTAATACACCCATGGGTATGCATGACAAACAGTAACACAAAGCAGCTCAACAGGCCTGTTCACACACTCTCTACACTGCCCAGTCAGACTAGTTTGTGAGCATGACTAATGTGAGGTTAATTTAACATGGAGCAACAATTGACAAAAAATCTCCCCAACATTATTAATACATGTATAACTGGAAAGGAGGGAGTGTGTGTGTGTGTGTGTGTGTGTGTGTGTGTGTGTGTGTGTGTGTGTGTGTGTGTGTGTGTGTGTGTGTGTGTGTGTGTGTGTGTGTTTGTGTGTGTGTGTGTGTGTGTGAACACATCTGGGTGGAACTCTGCCGTGAGTGAGTAAGAGAGAGAGAGACACACATGAACACACACACACATTAACATCAGACAGAAATGGCATCCAATGATGTAAATAAGGTAAATAACAGGAGGCTGTTTAGTCTGTCTGATAAAATAACAAGGTATGGACTAGGGCCTGTATCCACAGAGCTCCTCAGAATCCTCTCAGAAAAGAAAAGAAACAGTGACAAAGGGAAAGAGTGTAGAGAGAGAAGAGACTAGACAGAGAGGGAGAGAGAAACAACAAAACAACAGTAAAAAGCAACCACAACACCTGGGCAAATGACTACAGACAGGAGAAATAAACAACCAGCTACTGAGCCTGAAAAGAGACAGTATCCTGAGGTCTTTGACATCATAATCACAAGAAGCACCTGTGGAGAGATGAACTGGAGAGATCATGAGCAACAGTGAGCACAGGCAACAGTAGAATTTTTGTATATAAAATATATAACAATATACACCTACGCATAACCGATGCATACACTGACCTACACATGTAGGAGCACCAGTGAGAGTGCAGATTATTGGAGGTTAGTTTTGATTGATGAGTCATCCCCAGAGCCCAGGGTTATAGCAGCCAGCTAGCCCAGCACACCCCAGACCATCCCCGTCAGCCACATCAGAGAGAGGGAAGGAATATTAATAATAATTAAGATAGAAGATATTACTTTATGAATTAATTCTAGTAAAAATTAATTAATTAATATTGAATATGATCATATAAATAAAAAATAATAATAATGAAGTGATGGTTATTATACTTTCATATTATCTATGTCTGTACATAAACATACATACACACACATTCTTATAAACATATTTAAACACATATACACACACACACATACACAGACAATTACATATATATACACATACGCATATGTGCATACACACGTGCACTCGCATTCATGTACACGCACACACATGCATGTGCGCATGTACAGACACACACCCACGCACTTATGCACACACACACACACACACACACACACACACACACACAACATACAACACACACACATACCCAACAGTGCAGGGGCTTGGGCCTACTAGACACCCACCTCAACCATGTCTCAATGCCACCCTCACCACCCCCGCCATCCCTCTACCTAAGCTGTTGGGAGCTCTCTTAAGGCTAAAGACACTTTGTGAATAGCTTTTATCTGACCGAGGGAAATTTCTGCAAAAAAGCTTAGAACCTGATGAACGCGTAGATTTTTCTAAGATTGACGTCACCAAGAGCTACTTTTAGCCTCAGGATGCTTTGTGAACACAGGCCCTGATCTACAGGAGATGCCAGGCATGGCAACTCACTCAGCAGCTTTCCTCTTAAACAGTGACATTTTTTCAATGCTGTTCATACATCATAGTAACCACGAGAAAGAGGTGTGTTTGTTGAGTGGAGGTGAAGCCATCAGTTCTGATTCATTCAGGAAGTCAGAAAATCAAAGCGCTGGTTGTCTTTAGTGACTCAGTATCAGGTTAGATGCTCATTGTGCAGATATCTGTTTATATAGAGACAGAAAGCCTCTTCATTTTAACAACCAGAGCAGAGCTGTCACATCCACCCTTTCCTCTTGGATCCCCTGTCTAACATGAACCAACCACAGTATTAAAAAAAACATCACTGGCTAACTTTTCGTCTCTCTCTCTCTCTGTGCAGACAGACTCAGACTACGTCAGCAGGGTAGCAGACATCATCTCTGAGAAGTGAGTGCTTCTTAACTTCCTCCCATGTTTGGTTTTTGTTTTGTTTTGTTTGCTCTGATTTCCTGAGCTCAGCTTTGTGCTCTGAGTCCACGGCTTAAGTACCCCGCCTTTTTATTATCCTGCATTACAAAATGCTGTACTGGAGACGCACACCTTGCCCCTCTCCACCCCTATGATTTTCACCTGAATCTGATCTTCAGCACATTCACTTGGATTTCCCTTCTCGTCCTTTACTGGGTTTCACATTTAGTTGCGTGGGAAATTTTTTAAAACTTTTTTGCTTCATAACCGACTTCCTCGAAATGCATCTTTAGGTACCAAACATTCCAGAAGGTTTCCATTTTACAAGTACCTCCTCTCTATTGGGGTCACAGAATTGTTTTTCTGAAAGGGTTTTCCTTTTGTCACATCCTGAGGTTGAGGGTTTAGGAATTTGTGAAAATTGTTGGGTGAATGCAGAATGTGTTATATATGAGTTGCAGCTTACGGTAACAGGCTTTAATGTCATTGATCTTTAAAAACATGCTGAAGCAGCAGGTTTTCTTTCTCGTGCTGCTAGAGAGTGAAACGTGCTTAGGATTTCCCTTTTCCATCTCTGACACCACACTATGAACCACATTTACATGAAGTCTTGTAAAGACCTGATCTGACCTGTCATGTGTTTGTCCGTTCTGAATGAAATGCTGATTTTGTGTGTTTGGAAGCTCAAGTCTGAAACCTGTTCCTATGTAGTTTTGCCAGAGAGGTGCGGTCTGGATTGTTGGAGGTCATCTCTCCGTCCAAATATTACTACCCAAACTTCACCAACCTCAAGGAGACATTTGGAGACTCCAAGGACAGAGTCAAGTATGTCTGAAGTTTCTGTTTTTATTGCTTTTAAATGCTGGGGCTCCTGTGTGGATGTCCTAATGTTCAGTATCATCAGTCTGATACCAGCTGGCTGGGTTTACTCAGTCTTCATCTCTAGTTTCAGATTCTAAATCAAGTTGTATATAAAAGGGCAAGGTTTTGAAAGAAAAGTTTTCTTTTTTTTTTCTGTGGTCAGAGAAGTATCAACCAAATAGGTGACAGCAGGCTGTAGTGTTTACACCAAAAACAATCTATATGGAGAACAAAAGCAGGGGGAACACCGTCCAGTGTAATGTCAGCTAACAACCTGTCCTTCATCAAACATTCACACTGAGCCACTGATCTGCCTGATGCTGAGCCACTGAGGACAATCGGCATTTAGATTTCCTGACTGCCTGAATGCATCAGAAATGATGGCTCTATCTCTGTTCAAATAAAAATGTCTTAAAAGTCCCTGTGAGGAGTTTGTCAGTGATCTAGGAAAAGTTTCCCTTCTAGATATATGCCTGATCCTAATCCACTTTTTAAAATGAGATTGTCAGCACTAACATAGGTTATAGAATAGAAGAATAGAAAGAGAGAGGATAACTAAAAGGAAATCAGCTTGTGTTTCAGCTTCATACCACTGAAGGAAGACAGAGTGAGGCGTCTGTGGAACTTAATGCTTACGTTAAAGCTCAGACTCACCACAGACTGATAAACAGGAACATATCCTCTTCTCTCATGAACCAGACACACAGCTGCTGCTCAGGCCAGTTAGAGACCTATTTGTTAACAACAGCCAGAAATGTAATAAAAAAGATGCAATAAAACACAGAATATAATAACTGGTTGATGATGTAACAAAAGGTCTAAGCCTAGAGTTCAATAACTTTTGGGTTTTATCACATTTCGGGTCATTGTTACAAATCGTGCTCTAACACGCCTGTTGTTTGGATAGTTCATCATCAGAGATGACTGTAAGATACAGTAAGATAAGAGGAGATGAGACTACTGTTCAGACATGTGGGAGGAGTCAGTGAGACTAAAGCCATGTTCCATAGTCTATGGCAGGGGTCACCAATGTGGTGCCCATGGGCACCTGGGTGCTCGCAAGACCCACTTAAGGTGCCCGCAAGGCATATTCCAAAAAACAGCACCACTCAGCTCCCTCCTACCATCATTGTTCTGTAAATTATTAATAATTGTGACATAATTAACACTGACCTGTGAGCAGTCTCTTCACATAGTTTTACCACTTCTACTATGATTAATGTTATTAACAAGTGATCTGTGCAACTTTGTTCAGAAAGTTTTATCATACCAGTAGCCCTTCGTGCTATTCATTTCCCATGAGGTAGCCCTTAGTCTTAAAAAGGTTGGTGGCCCCTGTTCTATGGACTGACGGAGGTCAGAGGTCTGGATAGATGTGTTAACAGTGGTTGTACATTCTCTATTTTTTTGGAACTTTAGGTGGCGAACAAAACAGAACCTGGACTTCAGCTTCCTCATGCTCTACGCTCAGGACAAAGGCACCTATTATGTTCAGGTAGGGCTCCAATGTCAACCCACTGCAGATAATACTACTGAACTGTACCCAGAGGCAGTGGGTTTAGAGCTGCTTGTGCTGAAGAGACCTGAGAGCACAGTAACGTACAGGTTACAATAGAACACACCCAAGACTATCTCAGAGGACTTTCTGATTTCTACATCTCAAACAGCCATCCTCCTTTGCTTTGTAGTAACCTCTCTGCAGTTAGGCTTGAATTATTGGATGCACTAAAAAAACAATGCCTCAGATGGATCTCACATTAGATTTCAGCAGATTGGAGTCTTGTCACTTTCTTGATGCCCTAGTAATGGTTTCAAGGCCCGTGCATCTTAGTTAAAGCAGTGAAAAAGTAGGAAAATGGCAGGAAGAAACTCAGGTCCACATGGGACTGGGATTTCACAAACTGCTTGTCATTCATTCAACACTCCAGTCTCACTAAGCGCAATTGTACAGCTTCTTCTCACAAACATGAACAAAATAGTTGCCACCTTTAACCATCACCATTTCCCAGAGAAACACAATAAAAGAAAAATTATGTCTAACCAGAATGGTGTGTCCCATCATGAAGTAAAACAGAAGTGGGCACTGCTTGATGGCGCCGCCACCAGGCGACACAACATAGACCTTGTTAAAGGAACATTTCATAAACTGGACTGTTATACTCTAAAGAACAAATAAAGCTTGTATGTCACTGTGACTGCATCTCCTGTCAGGTTTACCTCACAGGAAAATTTATCCTGGGGGATGAAACTGATTTCTTTGGACATTGTCAGACATCATGTGTGTGAATTTAGCTGAGCATATCATCAGCCCTGTGTTCAGACACAGCCTGGAATGACAGAGATGCAAAGAGAGTTGCTGTCTGCAATGAGCTAAGAACTTTTTGTGTTTCTTACTTCAGTTAGAGGATGATGTTATCGCAAAGACAGACTACCTCAGCGCCATGAAGACCTTCACCATGCAGGAGGCTTCCAAAGAATGGCTCTACCTGGAATTCTCTCAGCTGGGGTTCATAGGTGTGTGTCCACAGTGTTAAAACACTCAATCCTAACATGAAGCCCTGAATGTTTGATGTGAGCTGATAATCCTGTTTGGTATGACTGCTTTGTCTTCCAGGCAAAATGTTTCGAACTCGAGACCTGCCGATGATCGCAGAGTTCTTCCTGATGTTCCAGAGAGACAAACCCATCGACTGGCTGTTGGATCACATCTTGTGGGTCAAAGTTTGTAGCCCTGAGAGAGATGCAGTAAGTCTGTTCCACCTAAGAGTTTTTCTGGTCCTTTCTCTTAAATTAAGTGTATTTTAAATATGAGGTGATTCTTGCTGTTTCTTATGACAACAGAGGGGTTACCATTCCTCACTAGAACTCAGAAAGGTCAGTCCTTCTAAACATGCTTTAAGAAACTTGGAGTAACAGTCTGAGCCAGTCTATGACAAAAATTAATACTTTTTTAGGAAAAAAAGAATGATTCGTGAATTTACCTGTAGGTTAGAAGTGTGTATTTAGAAGTGCAAACCAGACAAAACTAACAATACAGGAGAAAATGATGTAATAAAATACAAATATTGAGGCAGTACAGTACTCCACCATCTGCTAAAGATTATGTGCTCTTTCATGCACAGTGAAATTCCGCGTGCAGAAATGTCACGATGTACAAACAACATCCCATCATTAAAACAGAATAAATTACAGAAGGCTGTTTAGTCTGTTCGATTACAAAAACAAAGTATAGGCCTGATTTATGATAGAGGTTACTCTAAATTACTTCTGCTGTGATCTGATGCTTTATGGAAATAAAGTTAACTCGACTTCTGGGGGCAGGTGCCTCAGTTGAGGCAGGCCACCCCCTATATAGTGGTGGGGGAAACACTGACATGACATGACATGACATGACACAACATGATTATAGGATTTAATTAATCATGATATAACAGGATAATTCACAGATTGATTTCCTCTCTACTCACTGTTCCATGGAGATCAATCCATAGTCCTGACATAGATGATAAATCAGTTGTCACTGGATCATGATGAGTCGTGAAGGTTTGCCAGTCACTGTGGGAAATGCTTCTAAAGAATAGAGAGCAGGAGTTATTTCATCTGGTTGACAGGACTATAGAAAGAAGAGAGGATGATAACCTGTGTGGCATACTGTCTCATAATGCCCCCTCTTTCTCACATGTTTGTCTTTAATGCAGAAAGACTGTGAGGAGCAGAAGGCTTCACTGAGGCAGAGGTACAAACCCTCCCTCTTCCAGCACGTGGGCCTGCACTCGTCTCTGTCAGGGAAACTTCAACGCCTGAAGGTGAGTGCAGCTCTCCTTTCTGTGAAGGTTCATACACTCACTGCTCATCATGCTGATGTCTATGTCTGCCTGTGTCTGTGGACCTGTCAGGATAAGGACTTTGGGACTATAGCTTTGTTCAGGGCCCACAGGAACCCTCCTGCAGAGCTGAGCACTAGTTTGATCCACTACCAGCGGCACAGTCTGAAGCGGGCGTATGGGGGAGAGGACTTCTTCTGGGCCACAACGCCTGTTAGAAATGACTACATTCTGTTCAACTTCTCACAGCCACTCAACATATCCAGGTCAGTCTACATTCAGTGTCTGTCCCTTTGGGAACGATCGCAATGCCGAAAATTAGTGATCTTCAGTAACTACCCAGGTCAGAGATATGCACACTGGTCAGTAGGCTTTCATTTAGAAGGTTGGAGGTTTGATCCCAAGTCCTGCTGTCCACCTGCCCAAATGTCCTTTGTCAAAGCATTTGACCCATAACTGAACTCACTGCTGTGTCATTGATCTGTAAATGCCATCCATCCATCTTTCATCCATCCATCCATTTTCTTTCAGAGAGTGATTAAAGAGAGATTTGATGTTTTTGAAATTATATTCAAATTGAAACTAAGACCTGACATGTCCATCAGTATTCACAGCCTTTAACCATGAAGCTCAAACTGAGCTCAGGTTCATCCTGTTTCCTCTGATCCTCCATGAGATGTTCCTACAGCTTCACTAGAGTCAACCTGTGGTTAATCCAGCTGATTGGACCTGATGTGGAAAGGCACACACCTGTCCATATTAGTTCCCACAGGTGACAGAGCATGTCAGAGCACAAACCAAGCATGAAGTCAAAGGAACTGTCTGTAGACCTCAGAGACAGGATGGTCTCCAGGCACAAATCTGAGGAAGGGTCCAGAAGCATTTCTGCTGCTTTGAATGTCCCAATGAGCCCAGTGGACCCCATCATCTGTAAATGGAAGAAGATCAGAACCACCAGGACTGTTCTAGAGTTGGACTCCTGCCTGAACTGAGCCATCAGGGTAGAAGGGCCTTAGTCAGGGAGGAGACCAAGAACCTGATGGTCACTCAATCAGAGCAGCTGATCTGAGCTGCATCATAGTGATAAGACATTTCAGTCACTTTACGTTTTCACTCTCAGCCTAATCAGCCCCACCTCATTCATGAACCACTCTGAATACTTCTCTCTGATTGGTCTAAACCCTTTAGAGGTCACATGTGCAGTCCATAAGGACAGGCATAGATGGGCTTTCTGGTCAGGTAATGAGAATGACGTGGTTTACACAAATGGTGTGAGTTAGATACCTGATGGAAGGCCTTTGTTCAGCCAATCAGCGTGGAGGGCCTCCAGTGAGCTATGATGTGAAGAACAGACCAGAAGAGTTTCAACCAATTTCGATGGATGGATGAAGAGATGATGGAGTGAAAACAACATTAGTCTGTTCCCAAGCTCTGTTAGGAAAGCTGTATGGAGAGACATGCTGACGAGACGTTTGGCCATTATGCTCACCTTGATGAGTGGTACCTTTACTGGACATGTTCAGTTTACTCCAAGTGTGCCCCTTTCCCGGGCTGAGAGGGAACAGTTTCTGTGAAATCAACTGTGGAATCTCAGGGACATCTCAGGGTTTGATGGGATGCTGTTTATCTCAGTGAGCGGATCTTCATATCAAAGTCTTGTGACAGCTTGTTTGAAGTTGTAATGAGTGTGAGGTTCTGTGTAAAGAAACAAAGGCCAACTCCACAGTCAGAAGCTGTTTGACTGCCAGCCCCGGGTCCTTGTAAGTTGTGACGGATGCTAAACCAGTGAGAAGATAAACCGGGGCCGCCGCAGCAGAGTGATCTCTGAATAAACATGCACAAAGAAAGTTAAATGATGGTGCAGACCTTCACTGAGCAGGCAGGATCTCACAGGTATAGGATCTGATACCTTAGACCCAAACACTTTCATTTCATTTAAAAACATGCAGTTGAAACATTAGCAGTGCAGTATAAGCATTAGTGCACCATCCAAACTAGGAAGTTACATTCACTTTTTGAGACCAAACTTAACTACTACTACATCAAACTGTGAGGAAATGTTTTCATTCTGTCACACAGACACACACACAGACACACAGACACACACACACACACACACACACTCTGTCTGGTATCAGAACTGTGACATCCACCTGTGCTCTTTTCTCCTCAGGTACCTGTTTCACAGTGGAAGCTCTGAATACCCCGGAGATAAATTCCTCAACACAACAGTGGAAGTGTTACCTTACTATGTGAGTGACCCGACTCCTCTGAGTGTGTCTGTGTGTGTGTGTGCGTGTTGATGTGTGTGTAGTACTTCAACAGTAGAACTTAGTTTCGATCCCAGATGTTGGTGCCTGGAGAAAGAGTGGCAGGGCAACAAGGAACACAACAAGCTGTTATCTTTCCACAGTGTATCACACACATGTATGGCTTGCCTACGTCTGTTTACATAAAGCGTGATCTCACCAGAGTCACACAATGAAGTAAATCGTGCTCGAGCAGGGCACGGTTGCAGTCACACTGGCCATTTGAAACATGCTTTAGGGCGGAAGCGTGTTTAAGCTCGGCATGGTTTGCCAGTGTGTCCTAACATAAGTCTGGTTCTGTCTAAGGTTTCTGCCTGTTAAGGGGAAGTTTTTCCTTGCCATTGTAACTTGCTAAATGCTGCAAAGTCAAGCACTAAGTACAGGTTTTGTCATTAAATATCACATTTTGTGGGCTGGGAGGAAAGACAAAGACCCACAAATGTCACTAAAAGACTTAATAAAGTGATTTTTACATAATATGGGACTTTTAAGCTCTTTCTCGGATGAAACACTTCAGTGTCTCCTGTAGGTTTCTATCATCATTAAAGTTAGAAAACTACTTGTCACTTATTTGAACTGTGTCAACACTACAGCTCTGTGACTCAGGGCTGCGTGTGCTCCACACAGCTCATGTATTTATGACGCTGATTATTTGTCATACCAACTACAAGCAGTGGTGAACTCTGCTGTGCTCCTGTCAGACTCCAGCTGCTACGGCTTTGGATTATTGCCAGGAATGGCCTGCTGGTTCCACCTTAACTGTCACTACAGCGCCAAAGTTCGGACTATGTCTGTGTCTGTCTCCCTCTCTCTTCATTTCTGTGTGTGTGTGTGTGTGTGTGTGTGTGTGTGTGTGTGTGTGTGTGTGTGTGTGTGTGTGTGTGTGTGTGTGTGTGTGTGTGTGTGTGTGTGTGTGTGTGTGTGTGTGTGTGTATCTCCCCCCCTTTCTCTCTCTTTATACGTCTCTCTTCTACTCTCTCTCCTCTATCTGTCTCTCTCTAACCCCATCCCAGTCTCCTCAGATGTCTGTCTAACATGAGTCTGGTTCTGTCCGAGGTTTCTGCCTGTTAAAGGGAAGTTTTTCCTTGCCATTGTAACTTGCTAAATGCTGCAAAGTCCTGTACTCATGGTGGATTAAGATAAGATAAGACTCCTTATCTTGTCTTGATGTTGGGTTTCTGCTAATAAAATTTTATTAACATTTATGGGTCTTGACCTGTAGATGTTTTTGTGAAGTGTCTTGAGATAACGTATGTTATGATTTGGCGCTATACAAATAAAGATCGATTGATTGATTGATTGATTGAACTAGTTTGCTTGTCACAAAGTAGTTGTTGCTCGTTTGCTTTTTGTGTTTGGGCACGTCTGTCACTCTTGCTCTTTAAGGAGGTGAGGATGCTGAACGGTGAGGTGCTTCTTCATGTTCGTAGTGTTTCCTCCGTGTGTGTCAGTAGTAAGCTTTATAAATGGACTTGGATAGGTATATTGGCTTACGAAGCCACCCAGCTCTCGGCTTTGTAAGTAAAGTAATGCCTAATTTTGCACCGGCTTTTTCGTCAAGCTGCAGCCGGTTCACAGGAGTGCTGGAGCTTAAAGCTGATGTCTGTAACACTGTCTGAACGTTTGCATGCATCTTAAGAAATCAAACTGTGAGCTGGTCAACTTGAAATCAGATGATTAAGATGCAGAAAACAGACAAGCATAGCTCAATCGACACATGTAGCCAATACTGGCTCACTGTTGAACTTCACAACAACACACACACTTTGGAGAGAGAGCAAGTCTCCGCCCACTTTTGAGAGGAGAGAGGACCCAGCTCCGTGGCTGCAAACCAAGCAGAAACCTCCTGTTTAAGAATATGAGACAATGTGGAAGTGCTAAAATCTGCTGTTTCTCGAGTGTCAGCTTGAGGCTGATTCCAGAAGTACCAGAAGTCACATACACACTAATCCAAAAGGGATGGATGATAAGATCGCAAGCTCGCTCAATCAGAGGCACAGCTCAGGGTCACGTGACTGACAGGCGCCCTATAGCTCTTACGTGAAGCCCTTGCCACTACCAAAATGGCCGCTATAGCCAATGTGCTTCATTTTCTGTTTCAGAAACAGACGGGTGATGTTGGGGAGACTACGTCCATGTTTTATACTATCTATGCTGCAGACTCACAAGTGGCTTGACTCAAATTGTCTCTGATTCAGATGAAAAAAAAATGCCTTGAAGTATCGATACTTAAAACACATGGTATTGTTTACTTTTTGAAAACATAAATACTTTCTTAGTATCGGTTTGTCATGCAACCCTACTCAGTAGTCACAGTTCAAACATGCTGTGAAAAAAAAGCTAGACAAGGCTGTCTTATAATATTCTATAAAGCAACTGCTAATAGAAAACACTCTAAATAGAGAAAAAGACTGTAAAGACTGTATGGTTAACCCAGAGATAAGTAAACAGCTCTATTAAACAAAAAGAAAGAGAGACAAAATAACGTAAATGGATGGATTTAGTTTCCTCACATCCTCAGAGATGACGTCTGCTCTATCCAGGTGACAGGCTATTTCTGTTTCAACAGAAGTCCAAACAATTCAGCGTTACATATATAGGCATATCCATGTCCAAAAAAAAAAAGAAAAACAAGAACAGAGAAAGAGCTCCCAAAAGCGTTGAGTTAAAAATTAAAAGGCGTCTTTAATAAACAGTTCAATGATGTCCAAAGAAGACCAGTACTGCCTCTTGCAATGTTCATGTCTCCAGAGACGAGCGATTCAGTTTGAAGAGGAAATCTTCCACTGCTGCAGGTGTCATGAATGAGTGTGAAACACAGTTACAGGTGAGGAGCAGCTCTGCTGGATGGTACTATGGTGTAGGAAAGCTGTCAAAAAAGACATATACATAATTAATGATTCGTATTTGTAATTTTGACTTTCTCTGTGCCAATAATGTTTTTGCACAAAAATCTGCTGTCATATGCTTGAGTCGTGAAATTTGATTCAGGTTACAGTTGTTTTTATACAAGTGCAAAGTTAAATGAATACAACTCACTTTTCTACGACTATGAATTATTCCCTATGAATACCATTCCAAGATTACAGGTATGAATCAAAAAGTGCTGAAATGACGTCACTGAGGCCACAGGTCGCAGGGAAAGCAATCAACCTCCTCTATCTTCACATGCCCAGGTCCCAGAGGCAAACATGGAGGGAAATACGGAGGGAGATAGCCTCCTGGGTGTCGCTGTCCCGCTTTAACTGGTGTTAGGTTAACTGGTGACAGTCCAGACAGATGCTTTGGAGGCACAGTCATGAAGGACCCCGTGTCGGGAAATGAAAACGACGGGAATATGCCGCTTGTACACTTGTGTTGTTCATGTTGACATGGTTGGCACTTCATGACCAAGACTGTAAAACAACACGTTGTTAGAAGGAACATGCAAGAAATGAGAAATATAACACAAAATCAAATTCAAAGATCGCTGCAATGAACTGTTGTATCCCTCATCTGAAGACAGCTGGAATATATTCCAGCCACCCGCGATCCTTCACAGAATGAGCTGCAGAAGATCGATGAGTGAATGAATGAAAGAGATCTCACATTCAGTAGTGTCATTTTGAGGCTGCATACAGGTATGGTGGACTCTGACTTATAGGTAGCAGTTTTAATTTTAATTTGGTTTTCCAGGTGAATACCATGGTTGTTCACTGCCAGTTTTGATTTCAGAGACATCCTGCTGCTGATCCTGCAAGGAATCAAACTCTGATAGGAGGATGAATGGCTCAGGATATAGTCAGGGGCATTTGTGTTTGCACCTGTTTGCAGGCTCTCAATGCAATGCATGTTGTTTTTAAAAGCTGGTTATGAAGGAGCCTGTGGTGACCACAAGGGGGAGCATAGTAAAGCAGAAGGTAAGGACAAAAGTGCCCCTGTGGAGGACCATTGACGCATGCACAAGGATCCGTGGAACAGCAATAGTAGTCAGATTGGTCTGAGGGAGTGGACAACGTTGAATTGTTTTGGTTACCTGGGAGCAGAACATGTGGATGGAAGACACCATAAAAAATGTTGCCTGTAAGCAGTTTTGCTCCTAACCAGTTCGGGTGAATACCATCTTCCCTAATTGCTCTCTTCAGTTCCAGAAGAGGTTAAAGTTGTCAATGAAAGCGAAAACGTAATCAGCCAATGAGAGCCAGGTGTGCAGCGCCAGCAGCTGGCTGAAACGCCCACACACGCATCCACAGGAGGGTACTGGACCAGACAAATGAATGTCTCTCACGGATTATTGTGCATATTGCATCTCAACATTGCTAAATGAAGTAGCAGGAGTTGACCAGTGCAGTAAAAATATGATTTCACTGTGCCAACATATAAGGTAATGTTAACTTTGATTCTGTGTTTTTCAAAAAATGGGAAAAATTTGATTGACTTGTGTGTTATTTGAGTTGAAAAAATGACTTCTTGTTGAGGTACAGCTTTGGTGAGATCTTATTTTAGTCCTCACATTTACAGGCACCAAACTGTGTCCACTTCAGGCTGAAGCATTTGCATTGTCCTCTGTGTTCAGTCTTGCCGCTGAATTTGGGCAACTGCTCACAAGTCTGAGCTATGGGGGGAAGGGTTGTCCTGTTCCATTTGCATTTTGTATACTGTTGGCTGGCCCTAGGCCTGCCACAATAACAAATTTTGCTAGAAAATAATTTTCCAAAATATTATTGCAGATAATGATATTATTGTCAATATTATTTGGAATTTTCTTCCATTTTTTCATTGATGTAATTATGATGAACGGAATAACAAAAGTGAGTATTCACCATATCAAAAGCAAGAAACTTTAATTTCTTAAGAGTATTTAACCGTAATTAAAAGGTCAGGATCTTTTAAATAAAATAAACAAAAAATATAATAAATTTAACAAACAAGAAAGAGAAAAAAATACAATGAAAATGAAATGGACTCTCTTTTAGAAAAAAAATACATGTCAATGAAAATATTAATACTAATCAAAAACAATGTAACATAGACCCTGTCTCTTAAGAAAAAAAAACTCAAAAAAAAAAACAGTAAAAACTATAGCCTAAATAAAAGGGAGTTTATACAGTTCCTGAATTGTGTGTAACATGTACTTTTTCACAGTCAATCCATACTGTCTGTCATACATTTTTAACATTTCTGGCTTTCAACCGTATTGAAGGGCTGCATTTCTTTGGCAATGTAGCTGTCTTAGAGCGCCACCATTTGGAGCTTTTATTTCTATTTACTTTGCCGACCAAAAGCCTCAGTAAGAGCGGATTGTCAAAGAACAAGGCTCCGCTGCACCTCCCCTTCTTCTTCTTCGTCGCCACTATTTTCAAACAAATGCGACATATCAGCTCGATGGTGTTCATGAGCTCACACTTTGTTCATTCTGATAAAAACAAAATATTCCCACACTGGGACTGTGGCAGGCGGCTTAAGAACCGTATCTTTGGTGCCATCACTCATATTAGCGTGTGTTTCCTCCTTACCCCTCAGGACGCTTGCTTCAGCTCTCTCCGTGTCTACACGCGAGCAGCCCCGTCTTCACCCCAAAGATCGCATTTTTTGACAGATGCTCACTCCGCTATAATTCTGCTAAATCTGCTATAGAACCTATGCACCCTGATGTTAGGAAAGATAGACGTAGTGAGCCATCTTCTCATTCAGCCTCTTTGGTCCAAAGAGAGGAGGAAAACAAACATGCATGCTCGTGTCAGTTCATCGAGGCTGGCAAACTTACCGAGGACGTTTTTATTTGTCGTTGACAGGCCTAGCTGGCCCCATATGCAGGCACCTTGGAAGGCAGACTGCTTTACAAGTTAAATGAGGGGTTGCGCCTGTTGGTGGGTTGGCATCAAAAGAATTTTGCTTCTGAACAAACAAGTCCAGTCCTGCCTCATCAACCTTCCCTGTTGGTCTGTGCTTGTCAAACATGGTGATGACAAACTTCTCAAGGTTGTTGAGGTCTGCATTTTCTATGATAGGTAGGTATTGACTGAGCTTTTTGACGACAGGGCTCATTTCAGGGCAAACCTCCCATGTTTGCCATGCAGTTTTTTTGCCTTTACCACGAAAAGCTGACACAACATCATAGTCAGTGGAGGTGTGAAAGAAGAGCATGCCACTGGATTTCTCTGGGTCAAGATTCACCACCATGTCATGAACTGGCAACCACTGGACTGACCCTGGCCAAATTCTACCCAAACTAATTCTTAGATTGCATCACAGAGAGTTGCAGAAACACTGAATGCAGCAACAACAATGTCTGTGTTGTATGCCTTAATCAAGAGCATGTGTAAAGATTCTGGAGTCATCTTCTTCATGGTCTCAAGGACTTAATCCTTCAAAGCTGATATGTTTGTTTGAAAGAGCCTGTTCTCCTTTAGTAACAACTACGACGTTGTCAGAACACAGCCTCACTTTGTTGTCAGCTAGGAACCTGAAGAGCTCAGTCTTGTTGCTCTCACAGGAAGATTTTCCAGTTGGGCAGCAGTTTGGTTCTGTCTGTCACTCTACACTGATCTCCCTTATCTCTCTTTGACCTTGTTTCAGGCTTCAGGCTTGAAGTCCTGTCTCTTGGCTCATATTTTGTTGAGTATGTCTGGATCTTTGGAACTACATTCTGGACAGCATAGACCTCAAAGGTCTTCGATGTCTTTGGAGACAATGAACACAAGTGAGGAACCATCAATGATAATGACATCACATTCTGGTTGTGTGTCAGGAGGAGTAATGGTAGCTTCCAGAATGTTTGCAGGGCTGAGACTTCTGTCCAGACTCTGTGTCACTCAGTGATGCAAGGAAAGAGTGTTTGTCATGCCTAATGAACTCAAGCAGGTCACACACTCGTGATTTGCCGGCTACAAAGAGTTATGTTCAGACTGTTGTCTTTGAGTGCCTGTTTCTTCGTGTCACTGGAAGCTGCAGCTGCCTCTTAGCAAAAGGATTCAGCTTTGTTCTTTCTGTTGGGCCTTGAGAAGGAGGCCAGACCATTGAGAAAGTCTCTGAAGGCACCTTGACCTTTCTCAAAGTGAGTTCTTACTAGCTCAGCAGCACTGGGGTGTTTTTGGGTCCAGTGGGAGCAGATCTTTTGACTCTTGCTGGAAAAGGATTGCCCAGATCCATCATCACTCCGAACAATTTCTGGACCTTGTCAGTGGAGGACCTCTGAGACTGACTGGTCTACTCATGATGCCTGATATCTGCTACTTTGACCTGGAAGCCAACTCATACTAGTTGATTCTCATCTCATCACACCTATAAAATAAAGCAAACCATAGAGATTGACCACAAGCTTTCAGTGATGGATCCAGGATGTTGCCTTTCAACTTAATGCAATATCTGTGACCAGACAGCTTCCATAAGACACAAGTGTTGAGTCAAATGATCGCTGCCATCTTGAAAACTGGTAGCTAGATTAGAATTCAGTTGACACCATTGAGTTCTTCTAGTCAGAATACATTCATTTTTATGTTTGGATCACTGGCACACTTCTGGTTATTCAAGTTTGATCCAGAAAACTGGCAGCCATCTTGGATTTTCTGCTGGATAACGTACTTTTCTTAAAAAGCACATCTTGGACATCATTTGTGCCAAATTTGGTGCTTGTATCACCAAGTAAAAGATTCTTATGAAATATTGACTTAATCTGCCACACTATTACCCCACAGGTGTTTCTACTTGTTACAGGAAATTCAGAGCTCATTTTTGTCCTTAAATTACTTGAAATCAGACATTTTCTGGACTGGTCAGGTTGATTTGGCTCATAAAAAAGACAGTTTTTCTTAAAAGTTAAGACAAATGAGATTTCAGGTTTTTGAGGTGCAAATAAACATTTATGAGAAGGAGAGCCTGACATTCAGCAGAGATTAAGAGGACACAGGTACATGACAAACTGTAGACCCCTTTACTGCTCCACTTTTACCAGAATAATAAGGATTCTGAGGACTGATATCAGCATAGTTTGACTGCACACATGAAATATTCAGGATTTACTCTTTCACGGTCAGACCTGGTTACCTGAGGCTGAACACATTCAGTAACTCAACACAACAGATGACTCTGGTGTTTCAGAGTAAAGTGTGACCCTGTTAACTGGAGACTGTCAGCCCACAGTCACTGACACGTTTGGCTGTAGGTCTCCATTTAGCATGTTCACTTTTAACGCTCACTCACCCAGGCTGCTCAGTAACAGTCCTGATCCTGTCAGAGTTCAGCAGAACTTGAGTCCACAGTGGATTACTGATTCTGAGTGTGACCACATAATAACCAGACATTTTTTTATGCAGCTGACAGTTTGAATTCAGAGCTTAAATAACGTCAACTCATCTGAACGCGTGGAATTGGCTTCTGCTGATCAGCACATCTTTGTGAAGATGTAAAGGGCTCTATATCACTGGGTGTCAGAGGTGTGCTGGTTGGTTTGCTCAGCTCTTCACTGCTGAAACATCATTAACCTCTATCCTATCACAAGCTCTGATCAGCAAGCAAAGCATCAGGTGTACACACGTACTGACATCATTACAGGTGAGAGCTTTAGATGATGGTTTTTGGTGCTCTGTGGAAAAAAATCTTGATACATGCGTCACGCTCTCTCTTTCTTTCTCTCTCATGGAGACACACAAACACATATGGACATACACACACACACACACACACACACACACACACACACACACACACACACACACACACACACACACACACACACACACACACACACACAGACACACACACACGGCTATCTTTGGTCCAACATGTATTCATTCAACACTTCCTGAATCCTCTAATCCTCTGTGAATGTTTGTTTTTGTTTTGCTCATGCAGGCAAGGGCACACGACAGACCAGAAAACAGCTCTGCTTCTTCTCACCAACTATCTGATAACGGCTTCATCGTATTAGGTACAAACGATCACCAGTAAACATAACTCTCTCTATCTCACACACACACACACAAATGTACAAACACAGGTTGACGATTGGGATCAACATTGAGTCAGGCTTTGTTAAAGACATTTAACTGTATATGCATTATACATTGAAAAAGTGTTATTAT